>NC_142694.1:1527651-1679166 GCF_029641045.1 Salvia hispanica
ATTAATTATTAATTTATAACATCAAAATAATAATATTAATATTGATTAATAATAATAATAGTATAAAGAATTAAGAGAATGAGAGAAGATATTATAATATCACTTTTGGTACTAATTTTTTGTATGCCCAAAATACCCTTTATGACATAAATGTGAAAATATATTTGTTTAAGGGGTATTTTGGGAAGAAAATTGCATCAGGTACCAAAAATGTGATTTATAGGTACCAAAAACGATATAAAATAAAGATCAGGTACCGTTTACGTGCGAAAGTGAAAGATCAGGTACCATTTATGTAGTTCACTCTTAAATATAAAATCTGCCCAACTTAAAATAAGAGATGGCCCAACAGATATGGAGTACACAAATAAGTAAGAGAGAGAAGATACTGGATTATAAATCGGGATTCAAAGGATGATACTTCTCCAGTATAGGTTCCAAAAAGATTACAACATTGTCTTTCTGATGAAAACCTTGATTTAGAATTTAGAAAATCATCAAATTTAAATCATCTCACTTCATGCTAATACCCTTTAAAGATAGAACAAATTAAGACAAACATCTTGTAATTATAAATATGAGTTGCCTAATGAAAGGCGATTAAAATGAACTTGACTAACCATATCATTCTTAACCTTTGACGCCAATGCCACGTACCTTTTGGATCTCTTGGACACACTTGAGAAGAGACACTTTAATGGCATTTTATAAAACTTAATTAGTTTTCAAAGACCCTTTTATAAAAGATTATTAGTACAAGTTAATTAGCTTAAGAATATGCAAAGAATTATATGCAGTGATTCTACTAGGAATATGCATTCTATTCTAGGGGTTCGTTGGAATGAAACACTAAATTCTCGAATCAAGATTTGGGGTTTTCAACGAAACCCAAAAAATCAATTACTTGGAACTAATTAATGAGGGAAATAATTAATTACTAGTTCTGAAGATTCAATCATTTTCAAATAATTAATAGGAGGACTAATTATTTCATTAAATCCTGAAATCTAAAATCATACTGAACGCATCATTATAAATCTTAAAATCGGCCCAACTTAAGAAAAGAGGTGGCCCAACACTGAAGAAATGGAGTAGTAGTACTACTTTACAAATAAGAAAGAGAAAAAAAAATACTGAACTATAAATAGGAATTCAAAGGATGATGCTTCTCCGTTCCAAAATCATCAAATTTAACTCATCTCATTTCATGGTAATAAAGGTGGAACAAATTAAAAAAGACAATCATCGATCCTTGTAATTATAAATATGAGTTGCCTAATGAAAGGCGAACTAAATGAACTTGGCTAACCTTATCATTCTTCAACTTTAAGGCCAATGCCACGTTCCTCCGTGATCCGTTGGACACACTTGAGAAGAGATTCGTTTGCACGATCAACCTCAATTAGCTTAAGATAAAATGTGCCAATGGCATTTGGAATATCATTCAGCTTACGACAACCTTTAAGTACAAGGCGCTTTAGTTGAAAGAATTGGTGTTCTTTAGCAACCAAATTCTTGATATCAGATTCCTCAATTAGCAAATAACACAGTTCAGCAAACACTTTTCGTTCGTCCACGAACTCTTCATTAGTGTCCCATGTATCGCCTTCAAAGGCATGATCTCTCAGTTTGAGCACTTCAAGTTGGGGCAGAGCTGCAATAGCTTTCATATCATCCCAAGGAAATCGCCAACCACTCAAGGCTTAGCTTTTCCCTGAAGAAGAGAACCTTTCTTCACAACTAGTGTCAGTTTCTCAAGCTGAGACAAAAGCACAAGATTGTGGAGCTGATAGTCTTGTTGATATCTGTCTCCAAAATATGTGATTGCCAGCTTTTTCACATTGCATATCAATTTCATCATCTCTTCTTTGCATATCAGCTTTTTCACAACAGACAGTGTAAGCAGCATCTTCAGAGCAGGAGAAGTTGTTTCTTCTGGATGTGCCAAGAGATCGAAGAAGGAGACAAGATGCGTCAAAAGTGGCAGCATCCAGATCTCTAATGGTAGATATACCTCATCCCTTGAGTATATGTATTTCCTTGATCTCTTGTTGGGACGGATGATCAACGACCGAAGATTCTGCAATTTGGATATGGCTGATGGAACCTCCATTGCACATCCGAAAGCAAGGTACCTCAAGTGGAAGAGGTCGAACACAGAAGTAGGGAGTGCATATGCATCTGTATCAACCACATCCAACACCCTTAGCAATTTGAACTTGCGCAGACCGCGTAATGAGCTTTCATTACGATGGAAGCTTATAATGGTACGCAGGGTTGAGGCATACACTCTTGCAACCTCCCTCAGATCAAGATGAGAAATACTGATCCGCCGCTCATAATTCTCATCTAGAGCCTTTATTTTGAACACGTCACGTACCAAATCATGGACAATGCAACTTTTGATTCCACCATTGGACTTGATGGCTGTGGTGGAAGCCAAATTTTTGCTCACGATTTCCTTCACATATTGTTCAGCGTTATATTGAGTAGTAGCAAATCCTTCAGCCATCCATAACTTAGCAAGCACGGAGACTCGAAGTTCATAATCATCATGGAAGCCACACATGTATAAGAAACAAGACCTCAAAGGATGAGACAATTCGGCATAACTCAAAGACATTGTAGATTGAAACTGTGCGTCTTCCACGATAAGTGAACGTATGTTTTGTGCAACTTCCTCCCACGAGGATTGAGTCTGGTCTCGTGGAGACAATATACGAGCAACTACAACAATTGCAAGGGGCATCCCCTTGCAACCTTTGGCAATATCCTTTCCGATCTTCTCCGACTCAGATGGACAATCTTTGCTACCAAACACCTTTTGCTTCAAAAGAGACCAACTTACATGCTCATCCATGAGACCCATCTTGTGAGCATTATGGGAATAGAAAATCAAATTGTCATTCCTTGTGGTTATCAAAATCCAACTCCCATCACTCTTTTCTTCTTTGGGAAATACCTTGCTTATGTCTTCCATAGTTTTTTTACTCCATAGATCATCCAGCACAATCAGGTACTTGTTGTTCATCAAGATTTGGCGTAACTTGTGTTCCGTTGTGTCACAATCATTCACAAGTCCTTTTTCGATTTGATTCTCCAAGGAGAGTAAGAGCTCTTCATAGACAGTTTCAATTTGATAGTTCTGGGACACAGTGATCCAGACACGAACAGGAAAGTGGTTGACAACTTGGTCATCATCAAAAACAGCTCTGGCAAGAGTTGTCTTTCCAATACCACCCATCCCCGTGATTCCAATGAAGTATTCAATCCAAGGGGATTTGAAGAGCATAACTCTTAATTTGTCCACCTGCTTCTCCAGACCAACAGCAGCTGGTGTGGGTGTTGGAGATGACTCAAGAAGAATCTTATTCCTATCGACAGCTGCTGTGGTCGTTTGTTATGACATCCCTTATCTGATCGGTCAATACCTGCACACAAGAAACACAAGCCTTGGTTATCCGGCGCCCAAGAGGCTTGGGTCGGCGGTAATTTCCGGCGAAGGGGAGGCTGAGCGCGAGAGAGGTTCTCGACGGCAGCTTAGGGTTAGGTTTCTTGCTGTACGCTCCAAACTTGGGCCAAAATAATGATTTCATAGATAGCTCAATGTTAATGACGTGGCCCTATTTATACTAAGACCCTAGGGTTGGTTCGACCTAACCTATATATCCGGGAAAGAACCAACTAAGAAAACCCGGACGGAGCTTATAACACGCTCGACTCAATTACAATGCCAACAGAAATACGTTCATAAATAAATAACAAAAACATGAAAAAGAAGTAAAGTTCTATCTAAGGAATTAGTCGCTACTTAGCGACGTAATTCGCAAACTTCTGCGGCGGCTTGATTTGGTCCCTTGGTCGCAAGGCTCTGGCCGTCGTGCTTTCTGGTTGCACTTGCACTCTTGGCTCAGCCTCACGATCTACCCTTGCTTCTTCTTCTGTCTCCTCGTCATCGCCGGTGGGCTCTTCAGTTGGTTTTCTCAAGCTATCCTTATCAACTCTCCCCTCCTTAACAACTTCCTTGACCTCAAGGGAGAGGTTAGGAAAGCGCTTCCTGATCGTGTCCAGCGGCTCCCACGATGGTGCGTCTGTCCCGTCCGACCAACGTACCAACACATGATCGCTTGGTTTGCCATCATGCCACATCACCTGCGAATCAATAAAGGCCACCGGGTATACAATCGGCCTGGCTCCCACAAAGTCAGACGGCAGCTCCACTGTTCTGGATTCGTCATCTCCTGCTATGAACTCCCGCAGCAAGCTAACATGGAAGACGTCATGTATCCTGCTCCCTTCCGGTAATCGCAGCCGGTAGGCAACTGGTCCGACGCGCTGCAATACTTCAAATGGACCATAGAAACGTCGAGCAAGCTTTGCGGAAAGTGGTTTGGCGACCGAATGCTGGCGGTACGGTTGTAGCTTTAGCCACACTAGATCGCCCACTTCAAATTCCACGTGCCGACGGTGTTTGTTCGCCGTTTCTCTCATCCGTTGTTGTGCTCGTTCTAGATTTGCTCGTAGCTCCACAAGGAGGCTGCCCCGTTGCCGAATCAAGTCTGCTACCTTTGGCGGCGTCGCGGCAGAAGGGGGTGATGCCACCAACAACGGAGGATCACGACCGTACAAGGCGCGGAACGGAGACGTGCCTAAGGCAGCATTGTGGAAGCAGTTGAGTGCCAGTTCGGCCCACGGAAGGAAATTGCACCACTTGGATGGACGGTCTGCTGTAAATGCTCGCAGGTACTGTTCCAACCCACGATTCCGCACCTCTGTCTGTCCGTCGGATTGCGGGTGGTAAGCTGTCGAAAAGTGCAGCTTAGTACCGCTTAAGCGGAGCATTTCCTCCCAAGTAGCATTCAAGAAAATCGAATCCCTGTCGGAGACGAGGGTCTTTGGGAAACCATGGTGGCGGACCACCGTATTAATAAATAGGTGTGCTACTCGCAAAGCGTCAAATCGCGTTGGTAGTGGAGCAAAATGGGCATACTTCGAGAGGCGGTCCACCACCACCATAATTGTCGTATAGCCGCGAGACGGCGGTAGGCCCGTAATGAAGTCCATGGAAACGTCCTCCCAAACTTGTGTGGGGATCGGGAGAGGCTGCAGCAACCCCGCAGGCTTTTGAGTAGAGTATTTAGTGGATTGACAGATAGCACATGAGTCCACAAACTTCTTCACATCCTTGCGCATATTCGGCCAGTAAAAGCCTGCAGATAACAGCTTGAAAGTTCTTTCATGGCCGGGGTGGCCCGCCAAAGGGGTGGAGTGATGTTCGGTGAGTAACGGCCCCTTCAATTTGGAGTTTGGGCTGAGAAGAAGGCGGCGGTGGTAATAGACAAGTCCGTCCACATAAGAAAGATGGGGTGGGGCTGCCCCGCTGGTAATCTCCACCACCAATGCCTTCAAATCATGTAGTTCTGCCGTTTCAACTCGTAGCAGTTCCACAATTTTGGGTACCGGCTGAGCTATAGCTGTAGTTAATGTGCAGCAAAAAAAAGTTTAATTATGTTTTTTTGTTTAGAGTGTCATTAGTAGGTTGGCTGATTATGACACTAGTCATTAATTCTCTAGCATGTGTTTTCATTTCCTAGAAAAAGTGTCTCGTATTCCATCTTTAATTAGTAGAGATGGAGAGTCTTTTGTAAGTTGAACCATTTTTTCATCTATCTAATTATCAGACTTTCTCCCCTGAAAACTCATCTCCATAAGAACTCCTAAAACAGAGACTATACAACCATCATCTCAATCAAAAAACAAAGGAGAAATTCTAGTGCCAACGATCCAACAATTTGGCATCAGAGCCTAGTTGAAATACTAGGATTTCTCCAACAAAAAAAGCCTCAAGAAGGTGAAAGGAAGAGCAATAGTTGCTGTCAAGTTTCAGCAGAGTATCTCATACAAAATGGAGAACTCACAACATGTTTCTCTACCAATCTTTGCCGGAGAGAACTTTGAGTTTTGGTGCAAGAAGATGAAGACACTACTTGCCTCATTGGACTTGTGGGAGCTCGTCGATGAAGGCTACGACGACGAAGCAAACGAGAATCCTACGGCGGCTCAAATAAAGGAGTTAAAGAAGACGAAGCAAAGAGATGCTGCAGCTTTGTCAAAGATCCAACAAGCCGTCGCCGATTCGATTTTCCCTCGAATCATGGGAGCTGAAAAATCAAAGGAGGCATGGGAGATTCTTCAAAAAGAATTTGGAGGAGATGAAAAGGTTAGAGCCATTAAACTCCAAACTCTACGAAGAGATTTTGAGAATACAAAAATGAAAGACAATGAAACCTTAAATCAGTTTCATTCAAGTTTTATTGAGCTCACAAATCAAATGAGAGTGTATGGTGAAGAGCTTTCAGATCAGAGAATGATAGAAAAGATTTTGATATGTCTTCCAAAAAGGTTTAATGCTATAGTTGCTGTTATTGAGCAAACTAAAGACATTTCTCAAATGAGCATTCATGAGTTGATGGGTTCTTTGAAATCATATGAAGAAAGGTTGTTAAGGCAATCGGAAAAGCCGATTGAGAGTGCATTTCAATCAAAACTGCATTTGAATGTTAAAAGCGTTGGTGAATCTTCATTTAGTGGTGGCCAACAAAATCGTAGTGGAACCTATGGTCGTGGAAGAGGTCAAGAGAAAACCAAACATGGTGGTAGAGGTTTTCACAAAGCTGAAAATGGGAAGAAGTGTACTCACTGTGGAAAGAGTAACCATGAGTACAAGGATTGTTGGTTCAAGGACAAGCCGAAATGCCACAAATGTAGTCGGTTTGGTCATCTTCAAAAGGATTGCTATGCAAACAATCAACCACAACAGCAGCAACATGCAAATTTTTTGGAAGAAAAGCAGAGTGAAGAATATATGTTTTATGCTTCACAAAGCAAAAAACAAAAAGATGAAGATGTGTGGTACATCGACAGTGGTTGTAGTAACCACATGACAGGTGATGAGTCCATCTTTGTGAGCATTGATACATCTGTAAATTCTCAAGTGAAGATGGGAAATGGTGCTCTTGTCAAAGCTCAAGGAAAAGGAACGATAAGTGTCGACACGAAGAAAGGGATGAAGCGCATAAGTGATGTGCTACTTGTACCAGATTTGAGGCAGAATTTGTTGAGTGTTGGACAACTTATTGAACATGGATACACTGTCCATTTCGAAGGAAATTCATGTGTCATACTAGATAAAGAGGGGGCGAAGCAAATTGTGGCAAAAATTCAAATGGAGAAGAGTCGCAGCTTTCCTCTCACATTCAAGTATGCTGAAAATGTGGCAATGAAAGCTCAAGTAATGGATGAATCATGGTTATGGCATTTGAGACTTGGACACTTGAACTTCAATAGTCTCAAGCTACTACACAACAAAAATATGGTCCATGGTCTGCCAAAAATTGGAGAAACACTGCAGCATGTCTGTGAAGGATGCGCACTTGGAAAGCATCACCGACTACCGTTTCCAAAAGGAGTTGCTTGGAGAGCAAAGGAACCTCTAGAGCTTGTACACACCGATGTGTGCGGACCAATGTCGATAAATTCTAATGGTGGAAACAGGTACTTCATTCTCTTCATTGATGATTTTACTCGTATGACGTGGGTTTACTTCTTGAAGCAAAAATCCGAAGTGTTTGAAGTTTTTCGGAAATTCAAGCTCTTTGTGGAGAATCAAAGTGGTCGTACCATCAAAGTGCTAAGAAGTGACAACGGAAAGGAGTACACTTCAAATCAATTCACCAAGTATTGTGAAGAAGAAGGCATTGGAAGACAACTAAGTGTTGGATACACACCACAACAAAATGGTGTATCCGAACGCAAGAATAGGACGGTGATGGAGATGGCAAAATCAATGATACATGCCAAAGGATTGCTTAAAAGTTTTTGGGCAGATGCCGTTCATACAGCAGTATACTTGCTGAATCGATGTCCAACAAAAGCTGTGATGGATAGAACTCCAACTGAAGCATGGAGTGGAAGAAAGCCATCAGTGAAGCATTTGAGAGTTTTTGGGTCAGTTTGCTATGCCCAAATTCCAAAAGAAAAAAGGCAAAAGCTTGATGAAACAAGTGTGAAATGTATACTTGTTGGCTATAGCAACATGTCCAAAGGCTATAGACTTTACAACTTGAAGACGAGAAGTGTTATCACAAGTCGAGATGTGATATTCGACGAAAATGCAAGTTGGAATTGGGAAGTAAATAAAGTGCAAAAGAGTGGATCAGTCATTGATGAAACACAGCAAGCTCCAATTGTTGAAGATGAGGGAGATGGTGATGAAGGTGCAGATTTTTCATCCCCAAATGATTCAAGCTCTAACTCGGATCCAAGTTCGTCCACATCATCATCAAGTCCTGCTCCTAGAATGAAAAGCTTGCAAGATGTCTATGAGAGATGCAATGTTTGCCTCATAGAACCTGAAAATTTTGATGAAGCAATGGAGCAAGAAGCTTGGAGAAAAGCTATGCAAGAAGAAATTGATGTGATCGAAAAGAACAAGACATGGGAGTTGGTCGAACGCCCACGAGAAAAAGAAATCATTGGAGTGAAATGGGTCTACAAAGTTAAAGTAAATGAAGATGGATCATTTCAAAGAAACAAGGCAAGACTTGTAGCAAAAGGCTACACACAACAGCCCGGAATTGACTACGACGAAACATTTTCGCCGGTTTCACGTTTGGATACAATCCGGATGCTCATTGCTCTTGCAGCTCAAAAGGGGTGGTTATTATACCAACTTGACATCAAATCAGCCTTCTTGAATGGAGAATTGACCAATGAAATTTATGTGGAGCAACCTCAAGGTTTTGTAATCGAAGGTGCCGAAGATAAAGTTTATCGGTTGAAGAAAGCATTGTACGGATTGAAGCAAGCATCAAGAGCTTGGTACAGCCAAATCGATGCATATTTCATTGAGCACGGATTTGAAAGGAGCAAAAGTGAGTCTACTTTGTATGTGAAGACTCAAGGTACATCTACTCTCATTGTTGCTTTATATGTTGATGATTTGTTGTTTTGTGGTGATGATGAGAAGATGATACATGATTTTAAAATTGAGATGATGAAGAGATATGAAATGAGTGATATGGGGCTGCTACATCATTTCTTGGGTATGGAGATATACCAAGAAAATGATGGGGTGTTTATTTGTCAGAGAAAGTATGCAAATAATATTCTGAAAAAATTTGGAATGGGTGATTGCAACCCAACTTTGATTCCATTGGTGGTGAATGAGAAAATGAAGAAAGAAGATGGTGAAAAGAAGATTGATGCTTCTATCTATCGAAGTATGGTTGGAAGTTTGTTGTATCTTTGTGCGACAAGACCGGACATTATGTTTGCTTCTAGTATGTTGTCAAGATTCATGAATAGTCCAAGTCAAATCCATCTTGGTGCAGCAAAGAGAGTTCTTAGATACATCAAAGGCACAACAAATTTTGGGATCAAGTATGTCAAAGGTGCCCAAATTAATTTGCAAGGCTATTGCGATAGCGATTGGGCCGGATGTTTGGATGATATGAAGAGTACTACGGGTTACTCATTTTCTCTTGGTTCAAGTGTGTTTTCTTGGAGTTCAAAGAAGCAGGAGAGTGTGGCACAGTCAACTGCCGAAGCTGAATATGTTGCAGCTGCTATGGCGACATCACAGGTGTATTGGCTGAGAAAGATTCTTGGTGATATTGGAATGAAGCAGAAGGAGGCTACCGAGCTGTTTTGCGACAACCAATCAGCAATTGCTATGAGCAAGAATCCTGTTTTTCATAGCCGCACTCGACACATCAACATCAAATATCATTTCATCCGTGAAGCCATTGAAGAAGGTGAAGTTCAGCTCACATTTTGCAAGTCCGAAGATCAAGTGGCAGACATCTTCACCAAAGCACTTCCAAAGGAAAAGTTTTTCAAGTTCAGAGAACTTCTTGGTGTCATGGAGCAGCACATTAAGAGGGAGAACTGTAGTTAATGTGCAGCAAAAAAAAGTTTAATTATGTTTTTTTGTTTAGAGTGTCATTAGTAGGTTGGCTGATTATGACACTAGTCATTAATTCTCTAGCATGTGTTTTCATTTCCTAGAAAAAGTGTCTCGTATTCCATCTTTAATTAGTAGAGATGGAGAGTCTTTTGTAAGTTGAACCATTTTTTCATCTATCTAATTATCAGACTTTCTCCCCTGAAAACTCATCTCCATAAGAACTCCTAAAACAGAGACTATACAACCATCATCTCAATCAAAAAACAAAGGAGAAATTCTAGTGCCAACGATCCAACAATAGCAGCCAAGTACGCTGCCCCTTCGGCGACCTCCAGTAGCTGAGCTGAGATGGTACCTTCATCAGCGGCGGTCAGTTCGGCGCTCTCTCCTCGGCGTGATAAGGCATCCGCTGCTTTGTTAGTCGATCCCTTCTTGTATTCGATGCTAAATTTATACCCCATCAGCTTCCGGATATAAAAATGTTGATCGGGCGTTTGCACCACTTGTTGCAGAAGGTCCTTCAAGCTTTTCTGGTCGGAACGTATGACGAAGTCCCTCCCGAGTAAGTACTGGCGCCATTTCTGCACGGCCTCCACGATGGCATATAACTCTTTGTGGTAAGTTGATGCTACCCGTCGACGAGGGCCTAGTTTCTTGCTGAAATAGGCAATGGGATGCTTATCTTGAATTAGTACTGCTCCGATGCCTACATCTGATGCGTCTGTCTCGATGCAGAATGGCTTATCAAAATTCGGCAAGCTCAAGACCGGGGCTGACGTCATTGCACCCTTCAAAGCAGCAAATGCCGTTTCCGCCGCGGGTGACCAGCTAAAAGCATCCTTCTTTAGCAAATCTGTCAGGGGGGCTGCAATCATGGCATAATTGGCTACGAATCTCCGGTAGTATCCCGTTAACCCCAAAAAACCTCTTAACTGCTTTATTGACTTTGGCGCAGGCCACGACGTCATCGCCTCTATCTTTGTCGGATCTGCTTTGAGGATCCCATCTGACACCAAATGTCCCAAATATACTACTGTCGTACTGCAAAACGAACATTTTGATAACTTAACATAAAACTGGTGATTCTGCAGCAGGGTCAACACCTCCGTCAGATGGGTACAATGGAGATCCAATGTTGAGCTGTATATGAGGATATCGTCGAAGAAGACGATTACACACTTTCGGAGCAGTGGCTGGAAAATCGCATTCATAGCAGCTTGGAATGTGGACGGGGCATTGGTGAGGCCAAAAGGCATAACCAAAAATTCAAAGTGCCCGTCGTGCGTCCGGAATGCGGTTTTGAAAACATCTGCATCATGCATCCGAATCTGATGGTATCCTGACCGTAAGTCCAATTTGGTGAAGAATTTTGCGCGTCCCAGTTCATCAAATAACTCGTCGGCCGTCGGGATGGGGAAGTGGTCGGGTACCGTTGCCATATTTAATGCTCGATAGTCGATGCAAAACCTGAATGAGCCGTCCTTCTTTCTGATCAGCAAGACCGGTGAGGAAAAGGGACTTTGGCTTCGCTGAATAATTCCCTGATCCAGCATTTGACGCACTTGTTTCTCTATTTCCGCCTTTTGGAAATAGGGGTATCGGTAGGGTCGAACATTCACCGGTTTGGAGTTAGGTAGAAGGTGAATGCGGTGGTCGAACTCTCGCCGTGGGGGCATGCCCGTCGGTACAGTAAAGATCTGGTGAAAAGCGTCCAATACTTCTTTGATTTCCGGCGGTGTATCTGCTGGAAAGGTGATCTCTGCTGTAGATGGGGGCGTCTCCAATTCAGCTTCAAGTGGGATAATCTCGTAGAATTCATGAGCAGGCGAGTGAGAAGCCAACATAGCCAAAGATTGCAGTGAAATAAGACGCGGGGATGGTAGGACCCCGCGCAGAGCGACAGGGACCCCGTCTCGTTGAAACTCCAAAGTCTTGCCGACGAAGTCCGCTGAAATTTTTCCTAATGATTCCATCCATGCCATTCCTAACACAATATCCAGACCGTGGATCTCCATAATGTGTAAATCTAACAAGAAATTCACCCCCTGAATGGATAGCTTAGTGCGCCGTGCAATATGTGAACAAATAATCGACGCGCCGTTGCCTACATACACCCGGAATGGCCTAATCGGGGTCAATGCTAGTTGTAACAGTTCTGCCACTCTAGGATGAAGGAAGTCATTTGTGCTACCTGTATCAATAAGAATGCTCACCGTAGTGGACCCAATTGTACCCATGACATTAAATGGCCGAGATGTACATCCGCTCGATAAGGCATGGAGGTGTGATAAGTCAGCGGTGATAATCGGCTCGCCGTCCTCACTGGATTCATAATTGTCGCGCTGGCTGTCTTCGTCTTCCTCACCCACGTAACAGAGAATTTTTTGCTTACATACATGACCTGGAATCCACTTTTCCGGGCAGTGATAACATAGTCCCTTCCGCGAACGGTCTGCCTTTTCTGCGTTTGACACCCGGATTGGTCGAAAACCCGGTTTCATCGACTCTTTGATGTGGATGCCCGGTTTGGCGGCCGCAGTCGTCTCTGCTGGCGAGGCAGTGCTGGCCGAAGGGTAACGAGAGTCACGACTGCTCCATTTTCCTCTCGTATGATGACTATGGCGTTCTTCACGCGATGCTGCCAAACGTAAAGCCAGCGCCATGGCCTCTGCGAGAGACGCCGGTTGCTGCAGTTCAACATTTTCCTGAATGGGCTCTTTGAGACCCGTGATAAAGATCGGGATTAGGGCTTCATCTGACAATCCTTGTACTCGATTAAGATAACGCTCAAAGGCATCATGGTACTCGGCCACGGTGCCTGTTTGCACCAGCTTAGATAATGGTCCAATGCTATTCTTGAAACTCTGAGGGTCAAACCTGTGACGCACATCCACGAGGAACTCGGACCAAGTCACGAAAGGGTTGTTAGCTCTGTAATTAAATATCCATTCCGCGGCTGGAGGTTGAAACAGCATCACTGCATAATGCAATCGGTCTGAATCGGGCATTTGCAGATGGTCAAAATAATACTCGACTCTAGAAATCCAGTTTGTCGCGTCTGACCCGTCAAAACGGGGAGCTTTCATATTAAGATCTCTCGGATTGTCCATCCTACCAGCCTGAGACGTCTGACGATGTAAAGGCGAGTCCCAGTTAGTCGACTGACGATAGCCATTGAAACCTCGATCCAGGGTCTGCGGATACCGAGCCGGAGGTCGGTCCCAATTTGATCGCTGTCTAGTGTACGGCTGAGAGCGAAGAGGGGCGGAGATCGACATTCGATGTGTGGCCCTCCCTTCACGCTTGTTCATCTCATGAAATCCGCCCCTACGACGACGGATGTCCCCACCACGGTCGCGCTGGCCGTGGATGAAAATCCGGGGGATCTCCTCGTCGTCTACCACACGATCTCTGCGATCACGGTAGAACTCCAATTCCGCATCGTCAGAGTAATAGGGGGGATCCGGATCTGGTATCACAGGGATCTCAAGATCGTCAACACGGCGATCGGTGGAGTCCAATCGGAACTCCAATTTATCAAACCTCTCCATAATTCTGTCAAAACCTGTCGCTAGGGGCTCATCAGTCAGTATTTCTTCCCGAGGTTGAACACTCGATTCTGGATCACCACGCGGCGGAGGGCGGGGAGCGCCGTTATGGCGGCGATTTCCCGGCTGGATGCGTCGTGGTTGAGCAGACAATAGTTCCTGGGCATTACCGCCGGTGAGAAGACCCGACGGCGGAATAACATCCGTAGAAGCTTCCATGAGGAGTAGCAATGAAAGAAACCAGTTGTTATGACCTCCCTTATCTGATCGGTCAATACCTGCACACAAGAAACACAAGCCTTGGTTATCCGGCGCCCAAGAGGCTTGGGTCGGCGGTAATTTCCGGCGAAGGGGAGGCTGAGCGCGAGAGAGGTTCTCGACGGCAGCTTAGGGTTAGGTTTCTTGCTGTACGCTCCAAACTTGGGCCAAAATAATGATTTCATAGATAGCTCAATGTTAATGACGTGGCCCTATTTATACTAAGACCCTAGGGTTGGTTCGACCTAACCTATATATCCGGGAAAGAACCAACTAAGAAAACCCGGACGGAGCTTATAACACGCTCGACTCAATTACAATGCCAACAGAAATACGTTCATAAATAAATAACAAAAACATGAAAAAGAAGTAAAGTTCTATCTAAGGAATTAGTCGCTACTTAGCGACGTAATTCGCAAACTTCTGCGGCGGCTTGATTTGGTCCCTTGGTCGCAAGGCTCTGGCCGTCGTGCTTTCTGGTTGCACTTGCACTCTTGGCTCAGCCTCACGATCTACCCTTGCTTCTTCTTCTGTCTCCTCGTCATCGCCGGTGGGCTCTTCAGTTGGTTTTCTCAAGCTATCCTTATCATCGTTGGAGATGATGAATACGGCTTCACTCTGAGCTCCTTCACCTCTTCAGCAATGGAGTTCATTTCGTCCATCGCCATATTAAGCTCGCCAAGATCATACTCAATATCCATAGCAGAATGTGATCGAACATGCTCATGCATCAAATGCTCGATAACATCTTCTGCTTCATTGGCCGCATCCCGAATTCTTCTTTCCAACCCGCTGCCTTCCTCCTTAAACTCATCAAGAAATTTCCTCAAGAAATTTACTTTTTCGTGGAACCGGTAAAGTGGATGTCTTCCATTATTAGAAATGGGGTATTTATGACGATTCAGGATCTGGTCTATTGTTTGATCTAGTGAATGCAGAACAGCATATGCCATGATCACTTAGATCAAACTTATTTTCACAAGGTTTTTATGAGTAGGTAAACTTCTTTAGATCAATTGCTACAATTCGGAGAAGGAAATGAAATTAATGTTGTGTTTTTGATGAGTGGATGAAACAATATGGGAAGATAATATGGGATCAAGTGTTGGGGTTTTTTGGATTGCTACAATCTTTTTCAAAAGAGAAATTAAATGTTGAATTGCATCATATCTTTCACAAGTTTGAGTATTAATAATACTCAGCCGGAACTAATGCCCCAAATGTCCACATCTCCCATGAGTGTAACAATATACACCTATTAGGGCATACTATAAAAGTCTCACAATAAATAGTTGGTCTGAAAAATTATGAAATTATCATTTATCTTGAATTTTCCATGAGTCGGGAATAAAACTGATTTCATGAGAAATTCATTGCAATACATCAATTCATAATTTTTGCGACTAACTTTAAAATTTATAGAAAATACTAAATTTTGACAAAGTTTGTGATTTTAGGACCAATACCCCTTAAATATAAATATGTATATAGAGTTAGTCCTAAAATCACAAACTTTGTCAAAATTCGGTATTATACATATTGGTTATCAAAGTTTTAAATAATCTATCAGAAATTGTGAAACACTCAGTCTACGTATGATGATTAGGGATTAGGGTTTAGAATTTTGGGGAAACTGTAAACATAATCTATTACATTATCCAACTACCATAATAATCTATTAAAGCGCCATCTGATTTGACCTCTAATTAAGCCGAATTAGTGTTCCACTTTAGGCAATTAAGTAATCCTCTATTATCATTTAAATCACGCTATTTTCTTTGTTTTTATTTTTTTGGAACACTTCATTAGCATGTTGTAAAATTCCGCCCCACCCACAACGTCAAGAAACTAATATAATTAAATTACATAAAGTTTAAGAATTCATCTTTCAACATTGGAGGTTGTAACAAATTTATTAGTAGGTACAATTGATCGAGTTTATCTTAATGAATACCAAGTGGAGTAGTATTATTTAAAGACTAGTAAAGTCATTGCTTAGTTGGTAAATCAGTTTTGTATTGGTGGTTGTAACAAATATATTAATATTGTTTATTGAATAAGGACAGGAACAGGTAGAACTAGAACCAAATTTTGTTTATACACAATACTTAGTTGGTAAACATCAATTTTAACCGGACAACACAAATATCATTAAATATATAGTATTAATATTGCTTATAATTTGTACAATAGTAATTTCACAAATATCGAAAATTAATGCTATAAATTCAAAGATTATTTGATATTAAAATATAATTAATTCTTGTGTGTTGGGAAGGCACCTTCAACGGACATCTTGATCGACCAACCCTCTTGATGACACACAGACCCAGATTTGATTTCTCATAAGATTGAAATTGAAGGAACACTTCTTATGCTAGTAAACATATATGCATCTTAATACAATAAAACATTTATGACAAGACAATACTCGAAAGAAATGAAAGTACCAGATTTGAAAAACATAATTTCGTAAATCTTCGATTGCAATTAATAATTTTTTCCAACACAATAATGCAAAGTATAAAATTCACATTGATACTTCCTTCCAAAAGAAAAATCTCTATGCAATAATCAGCTTAAACAAGGAATCCAAACATCTCCTTAGCATCCTCGAAACCGGCCCAATAGGAAATAAGAGGCAGTCCAACACCTTAAATAAAACAATTGGCCCAAAAAGGGAGCCCAAACCTTCTTAATACAAAATACATAAAATTTGGCCCAAAATCTATTAATTACTCCTAGGGATGTCAATCTGGCCTGAAACCCACGGGTCAACCCGAATTATCCGGTAAAATCATAGGGTTAGGGCCGAAAAATCGCAACCCATATTCAGAAGCGGGCTACACGGGCTAACCCGTTCGGGTCGGCGGGTTACACGGGCTGGCCCGGGTGGGTTGCGGGTTAGCCCACAGGTTTAGCATTTAATATAAAATTTTAATTAAAATTTTGGATTATATACTTATATGAAGTATATTTGGTAATATCAATATTAAATACAACATTGATACGAAGAATATAAGGTAATTATGTTTTCTCTCTCAAATTGTAAGTTAGGGTTATATGAAATGCATGATTTCTAGTTAATTGTAGTCATATTCATGTGTGTGCTATTAATTAAACGATATGTTTATCTATTTTGTTTCAATTTTCAATTGCTATTATTTTCTTTCTCTTGGTCACTTTGATAATACTTTACTATTTGCGAAAATCTGCATTTTAATAATTTAGAATATTGAATTGGATATAAAAAAACATATAAGATTACTATGGACCCGAATAGCCCGTGGGTTAGCTTGAAACCCGAAGATTTAGGATTAGGGCCGAAAATTTATAACCCAAAAAATTCACAGCCCGAATAACTCGTACTCAAGTAGCCCGACAACCCAAGTGGAATGACCCGAACCCGAGTGGGTTAGCCCAATTGACATCCCATTTACTCCTGCTATAAATTTCCTAATTAATTTTGTTAAACATGATAAATATACATAAATGCAAGAACATAATTGTACATTTTAGATATTTTACGCTAAAAATCACATCATAAACACCAATTCAATTTAAATATATTAATGCTTACTATATATTTAAGAAAAAATCAAATTTTTAATAAACATTAGTACATAATTATTTTCAAATCAAGCTCAAAATCACATGTGAATTTATTATAAAGTTTTTAGTCAACGATTATTTATTACTATAACATAATATCCTCAAATTAATCTACATGAATGTATGTTTATCCTTATCCTAATTTTAATTACAAAAATTAATAGCTACTTAAGAAGGAGAGACGTTTCTAGTCTTTAGAAGAAAGAATTGAAGGCTTTTAGAATTTCGTAGTTAACACTTTCTATAATTAGAATGGGCTTACGGGCCTCGACAAATGTTCAACAAAAGCATTACACCTATAAATAAGTAAATTGAAAATGTAATCCATCACAAATAGAATTACAAAGATGAAGAACTTTCTACTACTCTTTTTACTTTTGGATATTACCATTCTTGGAAAATACAACGTTGTTTCAGGTTGTTTCGCAACATCAAGACATCATGTCCACGTTGTGAGTTATCTCCCTCCGGATTCTCCACAATTGAAGATTCACTGTGCATCCGGAGACGATGATCTCGGATATCATGTCCTTAATCCCGACCAAGATTATAACTGGAGTTTTTGTCCGAACTTCATTCCAACTACATTGTTCTTTTGTCATTTATGGTGGGGAACGAAAGGTAGAGCTTTTGATGTTTTTCGCGAACAATTGAACGGGAGTAAGACGGATTACTCATGGTGGATAGCAAAGGCCGATGGCATTTATTTCAGTGATAAGACTACAGTTACACGAGATACACCGTTGGAGAAAAAATATGCTTGGGAATGTCAGTAAGGGGCCTTGTTTCGCTTATGGATTATGTAATAAATGAGAATTGTTGGCGTTTGTAAGCATCGTTCTAATTTGGTCTGTGTTTATTACTTGTTTTTTTTATCTTTTTCAATAATATACATTCCAAATTATCATTGATATTATAATGTTATTATTCAATTTACATAAAATAAAAGTACAATTTATGCATTTTTCTCTGCAATTTTAAAAAATACTATGAATTATAAGGATAAAATGAAAAATTAGTGCGAACAGAATTCAAACGTCATAAAAAGGCACGAAGGTTCTAAAAATTTGGCGCATAATATTTTTAATATGTACGTAGAGAATTTTGATAATTTATTGGAGAATTGTTGAATGAATACATATGTAGGCTTTGCACCATGGATGAGTTTATGTATATGCCATTACAAAGTAAATTATGCTAAATATAAATTTATTCATTTGTATAACAAATTTTTATTACAAGAACAATAAATATTATTCAAAAAAACACAGTAACATGTACTAATTCGAACAATAACTTTTTTAGGAGTATATTTGAACAATACTTTTATTCGTGAAAAGAATGAACTTATTTATTAAAGTTACATCTTTTATAAACAAGAACATTAATCTTTATCACAATATTTATGAATTGTAGTATTCTTTTAAGATAATTATATGATTATATCTATACACAGAATAGTAAATTTTATTCACAAAAATCATACTATAATTTTTATCTGCACTTACAAAAACAGTATTATTAAAACAATTAACTTTTACTTATTGGAGTAAGAAGTTTTATTCATTGGAAAAATCATTTGTACACACAACAATGATAAGTTTTATTCACAATTATATTAACTTTTATTATTAATTAAAATATTATCTTTTATTCACAAGAATAGTAACTATTAGTATTAAAAAATATAATATTAATTCTCAATAACATTTAATCTTATTCACAAGCACGATAATTTTATCCGCAAAACATTACCTTAACTAAAAAAAATCATTTGCTTTTATTCATTAGAACAATAACTTATTTGTTAAACTACTAATTTTGTTTATTACACTAAAATTTTTATTCATAAAAATTTTTTATGTAAATAATAATAACCTTTATTCAAACAAAAATAGAGTAATATACATATTTGATATTCCTACTACTGGATTGTGATCAGCACATAACCAATCTTAAATGCAGAAAATAGTTCAATATAGTAATCTGATTTTTAAAATGAACTAGTTTATTTTTAGAATATTTTTTCTTTTATAATGATCTACTATTTTATTTGGTTCTATGTTTTACATTTAAAAGAGTTTCTATTTTTAACGCTACATTCTACTACTTTCCCATAAAAATGGATAAGGTGAGATACTTCGATTTTCTTTGTTGGTTAATAGTCGGAGCTACAATAACAAAGTCAAAGTCCAAAATACCATGTAATTAGAGAAAAAAAAAAATTAAAACTGAGTCAATTTTATAACAAAGTCCGAATTTCAAGATTTAATCACTCATTTCTAACTTAAAACAGAATAATACCAAATTATCATCGATTTATTTTGCAGAATCCATCAACTACAAGAATATACTTCGCATATACTCAACTTGAAAACTAGACTTTGGAATATTTCATTCTAGATCCATCCAATGTGGCAAAGATATGCTCAAATATAATATTCACTCAACAAGTCAAACGCCCTAATCACTATTACAAATTTCCTAATTAATTTTAACTACACAAATTAATATAGCTAATTAGGAAGGATCATTGGGCTTGGGCCTGTGGGCCTAAATCATGGGCCACAATTGTTGCAACTATAAATAAGTACTCTTAACATTAAAATCAAACACATGAGACTAATTAAGATGAAGAACATTCTATTATTCTTTTTACTATTGGAAATTACCATTCTTGGGAAATACCATGTTGTTTCAGGATGTTTATTCACACCAAAACATCATGTCCACATTGTGAGTAATCTCCCTCCAAATTCTTCACCATTGAAGGTTCATTGTGCATCTGGAAATGATAATCTTGGACATCATACCCTTTATCCTAACCAAGATTATCAGTGGAGTTTTTGTTTGAATTTAATTGCCAACACACTATTCTTTTGTCATTTGTGGTGGGAGTCGAAAGATACAGCTTTTGAAGTTTTTCATGAAAGGTGGAACAAGGTACATGCAGACCAGTCGTGGTGGATAGCAAATAAAGATGGTATTTATTTCAGTAATCAGACTCAGCCTACAATATTGGAGAAAAGATATGATTGGAACAATTAGAAAGGTGTTTATTTTATTATTATTAGTAGGGTCTTTTTTTGTTTTGACTGGATTCTGTAATAAGATGAATTATTTTCACAGAGCATTGTACTCGTTTAGAATATGTTTACATATTTTTTTATTTTATCTATGTTATTGAATTCTAATGCGTTAAATTTCATTAGTGATATTAATGTTATTAGTTTTACAAATTATATATTTTTCTGTCCACCAAATGTTACCCACCTTTGATTTGGGAG
This sequence comes from Salvia hispanica, assembly GCF_029641045.1. Taxonomy (NCBI): domain Eukaryota; kingdom Viridiplantae; phylum Streptophyta; class Magnoliopsida; order Lamiales; family Lamiaceae; genus Salvia; species Salvia hispanica. The sequence continues at coordinate 1,548,324 of NC_142694.1, forward strand.
ATTTTTTAAAATGTAAAGAAAAAAAAAGTTAAAAAAGCGTGGTCATATATAAGTGAATTAAAAAGCAAGTGGACAATATTTTGCGAAAAGATCGAAATGATATATATGGATAACATTTGGTGGACGGAGGGCGTAAAAGTACAATATAGTAATTTTCTATGTAACTTCAAAAAATTGAACAAAATGGTTTTGATTTTATGATTTGTAAAATTAATGGCATTAATAGTGATTTTTAAGGAATTAGAATGAAACTAAAGGAATCAAATGGAAAAAAGTTGTACGAAAATTCATTGAGTTTCCAATATTATAAAAATACAAAAATTCTACCATCGGATATGAAGCATATTTAAATTCTTGGATCGACTATTTCATCTTTTGAAGTGCTTGCAAATCAGCAAGAAGAATATTTACTTGATCCACCGCTGAATACCCTTGATCTAATAAAAAAATACAGAAATTCTAAAACTTTGCGCATAATAACTTTAATATTTGACATAAAATTATAAAAGTTATACGTAGTTAATTTTCCGAGTTATTCTCCGGTAACATTAGTGAGAAATACTTCAAATAAAAGATTATAATGATCATGGTACAAAATATACTAACACTCATTAGTAATTAATACTCTATTTGTCACCTAAAAATAAAAAATCTTTCTTATTTGTCATCTAAAAATATTTTTAGGGAATGGGGAGAGTATATAAAAAAAACGTCTTACAGGAGTACATGGCTTACAATTTCAAATAAATTCAAACTAATTGACACCTAACTGGGGGAATTGTGATTTCATAGGATGATATCAATTGTTTAATCCATATACATATTAGATGGCTTGGAATTGGATAAGTTTATAGGTGACAATAATTAAAGACCAACAAATTTATTAATTTCCTAACTTGGAGATGCTGAAAGACATCTGAGACAGCTAAGCGTTCAAATTTCAATTTTATATATCAATATGTAATTATGATGAATTTCATATGAAACCATTTTGCAAAAGTATACTAGTAAATTTGAATAATTTTTAAACACGAAATTATAGTTCCATACATTCTTCCGTTTCTCATGGAAATTTTGAGGATCATTTGTGGCTAAACAAATTTGAAACAATTTCAACTTCAAGAACTAATGGTCCAAAAATCATTACAAAAAATAAAACAAAATTTCGATAATAATTTACAAACCACATATACTCAACATTTCCATTAATTCCCACTAATCGTCCGTGCATCCTACCACGGGCGACGAATGGATGCAACAGCCTTTCATCCGGGCCCCGGCGAACCGCCCGTCGCGGCCCAAATCCTCGAGATCAGCCTCATCTCCGCTCAAGACCTAACGCCTCTCTCGAAATCCATGCGCACCTACGCGGTCGCGTGGATCAACCCTAGCCAAAAAGTGACCACCCAAACGGACCATCACCACACGAACCCCACGTGGAACGACAAATTCACGTTCCACGTGGACATCCAGGCCTTGTTTGAAATTAATGCAAACTTACACGTGGAGATCTACACAGTGTCCTGGTTCCGCCACGTCCTTGTGGGGACGGTCAACGTCCTAGTCAGCGATCTCCTGGCCCCGGCCATCCGGGGCTCGCCCCAACAGAGCACGAGATTCGTCGCCCTACAAATCCGACGCCCCTCGGGCACCCCTCAGGGTATCCTCAACATGGGGATCAACTTTACCGACAACAGCCTCCGCGCCATGCTCCGGCAGCACCACCACGACAACAACTTCTCCGAGATCTACGGGAAATCGAACCACCCGCCTCGGGATGCGGGCGGAGAGCACGGCGGCGGCGGCGGATTTCGCAAGAAAATCCAAATGTGGCGGCGATCGGCCAGCGCATCCGAGATCGGCCACGACGACTTCCCTCTGAAGTCGGGATCCGTTTGCAACGGATCCATGATCAACGGATCCGTTTGCAACGGATCCATATGCAACAACGGATCCATGGTAAATGGGTCGGAGCTTTGCTCCGACATCGGGCCCTCGGCGTCCATCGTGGCGGCTGACATGGCAATGAAGATGCAGCCGCCTCCAATGGCGAGGCGCCACGTCATCAAACAACACGTGGAGCACGATGATTCGAGCTCAATTGTGGAGGAGATGACGATGGAAGACGCCATGGCCAAGGGATACATACCCCGGATCGCCGGAGACAGGTGGCGGAGGGTGGTTTACGACGGCGATCGGTCGGAAATGTCAGCCATGGGCAGCCGCCATTCGCGAGGGAACTCCGATGGCGGCCTGTTTTCGTGTATCGTTTACGGGATTGAGATCAAGATAGCGTGCGGTGGCGGCGGTGGTGGCGGCGGTGGACACAGTCCCGTCGGTGGTAAACACGGAAATGCCGCCGGCGCGGATAGAAGGAGAGAATTACATTAGTGATTTGCAATGTTTTTTAGATTAAATGTTCAAATTGGAGCTTAGCTAAAGGCTTTCCTTGTTTATATGCTCCCATTTTTTTTAATTTTATTTTACTCCTACTTGTTTTGATCTTAATTCTTCTCATTCTTTGTATTTTTTGACTTGGTGTTTAAGTAATCCAGTAAATTTATTGGGTTCTCTAATGTTATTGCCAAAAGGGCAAATTTAAAGTTGCATCAACTTATTACATCAACATGCATGGTTATATTATACTCCTTCCGTTTTTTCACAGTTGAAGCAAAACTTTTCAGCACGGAGTTTTAGAAAGGAATATTGTGAGTGTTAAATAAATAGATATAAAAGTAAGAGAGAAGAAAATGTAAAAAGAATAAAGTATAAAGTGAATAAAGTGGAGAGAATAAAGTAAGAGAGAGTAAAGTAAGAAAAAAAAAGTTACGGAGTATCATATATGAAAATGACACAGCTATGAAGGAACTTTCTGAAATAAAAAAAATGACTCAACTATGAAAAAATGGAGGAAGTACTGTCAGTATAAATACACCAATTTGGATTTATACTGAAATTGAAATTGCTTATCTAGAAAAAATTTAAAGAACACTAAATTCATATAGTACTATTTAAATTTTTTAAAAAAATACTCCATATAAAACGATGATATTAATTAGGAGTACTATGCAACGTAGCAATAAAAGTAAAATTTCATCAAAACACTAAATTCAAATAGTAGTATTTAAAATTTTTTTTTAAATTACTCCATATAAAACGATGATGATAGTATTAATTAGGAGTACTATGCAACATAGCAATAAAAGTAAAATTTCATCAAATGCTTATATCTAGATCAAATCCATCTAAGCAAAAAACATATCAAAACATTCCAACTCTACCTCCTATTATCAATTCTCACTTCTCACTTCTCACTTCTCAAAAACACAAACTATCAACGGCGGCCAAAATGAAAAAAATTCAAGAAATTACAATTCCGCTAGCGGAATCACGGTGCCGATTCTTCCCGCCGCCACCGTAACTCAAGGATAATTCGCAACCGCACGCATTCCCGAAGCACGAGAACCGGCCGTCGCCCTCGCTGCCTTCCGCCGTTCTACTCCGGCGGTGTATGCTCTTCCTCAGCATCTTAGTATCGACGCCGTTTCCGAGCCTCTGGTACCCTTGGTCCAGCCGCCATTGCTCCAGCTTCGTCTGCAAATCCTCCGCCTTCGCCTCCTCCCGCTTCACCGTCCAATCCTCCAGCACCAAGCTCCCCGGATTCGCCGCCGGCCGCTGCTGCAGCGGATACAGCCCGTGCGCCACCGCGATCGCCACCACCGACGGCGAAGGCCCCAAATCCGATATCACCGACTCATCGGCGCCGGCGCCGGCGGCGGTACCGTCGCCGACGTCGGCGGCGAGGTCGCCGGCGAAGGGGCAAATCGGACCGACCCTCTTCCGCTTATTCTCCCCGGGCAACCGCGACAAATCCGTCTGATCGCTGAGCGTCCGGGTCAATTTTTTCTCTCCGGCAACTTCGCCGGCGCCGGCTCCGGCGAGGTCGCCGGAGCCTCCGACGACGAACGCCGGGCAGAGCGGCATGCTCTTCATGGTGTTGTCGAGGAGGGCGACGCCGATGCTGAGGATGCCCTGGGGCCGCCCGGAGTGGGGGCGGCGGACCTGGAGGGCCACCACGCGGCGCTCGTGGCGGACGGCGGCCGGGATGAGGTCGCGGATTAAAACGGTGACGGAGCCGACGAGGTTGTCCTTGAACCACCCGACCGCGTAGATTTCCATGACGACAGAGGCCGTGTCCGAGTCCATGTCCTTGTCGACCCGATACACGAACTTCTGGTTCCAATGCGGGTTGTTATTGCCCTTGGTGTCGGGTCGGGTTTTTAGCTTGCGGGTCGGGTCGATCCATGCGACCGTGTAGGTTTTTTGATGCTTGGACAAGTTTTTGCATAGATTTTTTGGTAGATTTTGGGACGCGGGGGCGAGATTCTGGGCCGAGAGGATGGTGAGCTCTAGGAGCTCGAAAGGGACTCGAGACATCGATCGAAGCTTCGATAATGCCTACCTTGCTATCGTCAAGGTCGGCGACTAGCGAGGTAGGCAGCGCGGGCGGAGGAAGATGTGGGAATTTGAGGTGAAAGAAATTGGTTGTGTGGGATTGGTAAAAATAATGGTGATCCATGTGTTAAGGTTTGGTGGGTGGGTGAGACTATTTTGTGGAGCTATATTAGACTAGTAGTGATCCATAATTTTCGAATTAATGTATTTATTGTTGGTTTAATATAAGTAATTGTGAGATTTGATTTTATTGAGAAACTATGTCCTAACAAGTGGTGGCGGAGAAAAAAACTTGTTTCCAATATTATGGGTCCAAAATTCTATTGGGCTTAATATAGTGTGGCCCGGTCCAATTTAGATACGGGTTGGCCCAATAGGCGGTGTAAAAGAATGAGATAATAAGTACCACATTCGCGCACGAAATACATGCAAGTCAAAGTGAGACTATAAATGAGAAATAACAAAAATATTTATTTTCAAAGATAATCCAATATACAATAATTATGAAATTATACGTGGATTTTGCAATCATGATTTATTAAACATATCACATGACAATATATTTGTTCACCGAATATATATTTCGACGGGAAATTTGGTTGTTCTCTTCCAAAATTTCCACACCATCAAGTCGAAATTTTAAATTTGTTTGGGAATTTAAAATTTAGTAAATTTTGGATTTTCAGTTTGGTTAGGATCAAACATATTAAAAGTAAAAAAAAAAAAATCAGAACTTTAATATTTTTATGGTTTTTCAATATTGTATTAAGGAATATTTCTTTGAAATCGTAACTCATAATATCGAATTTATCAATCTTTCTCAAGTTCAAATACTCCATAAGTTTCCTATAACTCTTTTTTTCACTATAAGACAAACCAAAATGAGCTCATAAAATTAAAGTTTAATGGATGCTTATACAAACATTGCCATAAATGGAATAAAGAATAGAGTACAATCGAATATTCTTTTAGAACTTGTCCACTTTGTTTCAATTATCAATAATAACATCTTGTAAGGTTTCAAATTGAATATTCTTCCATGAAACTCTCTTCATCTCTCAATTATTAAGGGTTTTGATATAATAAGCTTCATTGTCACAACTCACAAATAAGCGTGATAGACCATTAAAATTTATTTTATGTAAAAAAATTTACTCTTTATTTTATGTAAAAAAATTTACTCTTTTTACACATAGAGTTGTGGAGAATAGTTTGATGGTAAGTTTGATAGCTTCGCATCATTAATTTTGGATAGAAGTACATAAGAAGATACCATGATAAACGATGCATCATCTATTTGTAAACCTAAAAAGCATCGCATGCTATCTAAATTTGGACTTGAGAACATCTATCACATTTTTTGGTGCCCCAATTATAACTTTTCTAGCTTTATACTTAAATCTCATTTTATGGAGTAGTATTATTGCGTCTTATTTGATTGTATAATATTTTATTATTTTTATTCAATCAAATATACTTATCTTCTAAATATGATTTCTAATTCACTACTCCGTTCGTCTCATGAAAGTCTTTTTTTTCAGCATGCGATTTAATAAAAATTGTATTAATTGAGTTAAGTAAAATAAATAATAAAGTAGAAAATAGAAAATGAAAAAAATACAGAGAAATGAAGAGAGAATAAAGTAAGAGAGAGTAAATTAAATCAGAAAAAAAAAAGTGTTGACTTTTTACTAGAAAGGAAATGACTCCACTATTATAGAACGTATCAAAATGACAAAATGACCTCACTACTATGGAACAGAAGAAGATTACTATTTATTACTTCCTCCGTCCCACTTTAGGATTCCCGGTTTACTACTTTTAGGTGTCTCACTTTAGGAGTCCCGGTTGGAATATTCCATAATTAGTAATAAGTCTCACATTCCACCCACCTTTTTCCACTCACATTTTATTATTATAAAACTAATATATAAAAGTAGAACCCACATTCCACTATCTTTTTTCACCAACTTTCCTTTATATTTCTTAAAACCCGTGTCAAACTCAACCGGGACTCCTAAAGTGGGACAGTGGGAGTAATATTATCACCAATAATAATTAATAGAAAAATAACGACATACAAATATAAACCCTAAAATTGGAATCTTATTATTTTAATTCGATTATGATATTATTGCACATTTTTAATTTGCAATGCAAAATTGCTAGAATTTATTACTATTAATATTATTATTTGTAATCGGTAATTTCATTCCATCAGCCAACCGCTGAAATATTATTCAACGCAACTCTTCAACTACTCATTTCTCTCTCTGCCGTCTTCCACCGAACTTCCCACAAACAATCATACAAAACCTCCCACTTAATCGCTCTTCCCTTTGCTGACAATCCCCCAATTTGAATTCTTGAAATCTATGAATTAGCTTCTTAGATTCTCTCGCTCTCTCAGAGAAAAGCAATAACGGTCTCTGCCTCTCTGCTGACGAAATCTTGGCTCGATTGAACATATTTTTCAAGAAATTAAAAAAGAGAAATGTCAGCTGGATTGTGGGAGTGCTGCAGATCATCCTGCTTCGATGATTTTCAATTTGAAGAGCTTCTTCAAGAACCAGAGCCTTTTTCTCTGCCTCAGCCTCTTCCACAATGGCCCAAAGGTATGTTCTTGATATTTTTAATTTGGTCAAAAATTCTTCCCCAAAAACTTCAATTCTTGATTTTTTGTTGGAAATTTTTGTTCCTGTTTTTAAATTGAGTAGATTTTGGGGTTGTTTATGATTGAGCAAAATAATGGCTACTTTCCTTTTTCTTTTTAACTAATTGTTTTTTTGAGAGATTGATAAAACTGATTCCCATTAAATCTTTGGAAAGATATTTTCATTTCAGTTATGAATGTTGCTTATGAAAAAATTGTTATTTTGGCAGTGTGTGGACTTGGTCAATTTGTGTGGCTGATTTTTTTAGTGAAATTTCATTTTTATTTACTAAGTCAATTTCTTGAGGAGTGGAAAAATATCTTGGAGTTTGGAGTCTGCACGAAAACTCAAATATAAAATATTTATTGAAAATCATGTTTTTGGCATGTGTATTACCATTCACTAGCATCTTTTGGTAAAGACAATTTTTTAGTCATTTTGTTTGAAAGAGGCAAAGAGTTTATCTTGCATAGTTAAAGAGCAAGAAAGTTTATAATCTTGATTTGTTTTGCCCTTTTTCATGAATTAGGAATCTTTAAAATGTTCAACTATTTCAACTTAAACTCTAGAACTAGATGGCTTTGAGCAATGATTTGGAAATGGACAAGAAATTTGACTGCATATGTGAATAAAAGATCAAATTTTGTTATGTTTAAACTAATGCTGTTAAACCAACTCTCTGCTTTCATAGGTAAAGCCTTTGCAACTGGGAAAATTGGCCTAGGAGAACTAGAAGTAGCTCAGATCACTAAGTTTGACAAAATATGGAGCTGCACCCCGTTGCTCGGGTCGGCTAGTGGCGTCACGTTCTACCGGCCTAGTGGCGTTCCAGCCGGATATTTCAGCCTCGGTCACTACTGTCAGCCGAGTGATCAGAGACTGAGGGGCTATGTCCTTGCTGCAAAATGTAGATCAAGTGAAGAATCGAGCTCCCCGGCTCTCGAGAAGCCTCTTGGCTACAGTCTGGTGTGGAGTGAGGACACTCGTCGCGATGGAAGTGGCTACATTTGGCTTCCAAATGCACCACAGGGGTACAAAGCTATGGGATTCGTGGTCACCGCGAAGTCGGGACAGCCTGATGTTGAGGAAGTGAGATGCGTCCGAGGCGATCTCACTGCGAGCTGTGAGGTTGATGAGGTGTTATTCGATAGGAGAGCGATCTTTTCGAGTGGGAAGTTTTATGTGTGGAGCACGAGGGCGTGTGAGCGAGGGATGCTCTGTAGGAGCATTCCCGTTGGCACGTTCTACTGCAGCAGGGATGACAGTGGTGAGGTCTCGAGCATTGCTTGCTTGAGAAACCTCGATGCTTCGTTGGATGCAATGCCGGATCTTGAGCAAGTTCACGCGCTGATCCACCACTACGGGCCGACTCTGTACTTCCATCCCGATGAGGCTTACTTGCCTTCGTCCGTTTCTTGGTTTTTTGACAACGGTTCGCTTCTGTACAAAGATGGGATGGATAAAGGAGTGGAGATTGATTCCCGCGGCTCGATTTTACCTAGTGGCGGCTGGAACGACGGGGAGTTCTGGCTCGATCTCCCGTCGGAAGAGAAGTGGCACGAGTTTGTGAAATCGGGTTGTATCGAAACAGCAGAGCTTTATGTTCATGTGAAGCCAGCCTCAGGGGGGAGTTTCACAGACATTGCAATGTGGATATTCTGCCCCTTCAACGGCCCGGCCACGATCCAGGTCGCGTCGTTCAGCTTCCCTCTCAACGCGATAGGCGAGCACGTGGGCGACTGGGAGCACTACACGCTCCGCGTGAGCAACTTCACCGGGGAGCTCTGGAGCGTTTACTACTCCGAGCACAGCGGGGGGCGGTGGGTGGACGCCTCCGAGCTCGAGTTCATCGACGGGAACAAACCCGCCGTGTACGCATCGAGGAACGGGCACGCGAGTTTCCCCCACGAGGGGTGCTACATTCAGGGCTCGTCCACGCTCGGGGTTGGGGCAGCGAACGAGTGTGCGAAGAGCGACTACTCGGTCGATTCTAGCACGAGGTATCGGGTCGTGGCTGCGGAGTACCTCGGCGACATCGTTGTCGAGCCGGCGTGGCTGCAGTATATGAGGGAATGGGGGCCAACTGTTGTGTACAGCTCAGGGAGTGAGCTGGAGAAGATACTGAACAACCTCCCATTTTTTCTGAGGTTTTCAGTGGAGAGCTTTGTGGAGCTTTTTCCGACGGAGCTTTACGGGGAGGAGGGGCCGACGGGGCCGAAGGAGAAGGACAACTGGTTGGGAGATGAGAGGTGATGGTTTGAATGCTACAAATCTGCAGATTTATGGTGATTTTCTGCTTCTGAATGAGTGTATTTTGATATGTGAAAGTGTAGGATAAGATGGGATTCTTGTGTATAGAATTATGTTACTATTGGAGTAACATTGTGTGTAGCATTGTATTTTTGGCTGAAGGAAGTTACTATATTTGTATATTGGATTTCATAAGTATTAAGAGTAAATACCAAAATTGATTCTGAACATATATCCATTTTACGATTTTATTCCTAGATATTATCTTTTGAATTTCTGCATCCCAAACATTTCAATTCGGATCACAATCGATCCAAAACTAACTTTTCCGTCAAATTTTAGCGGTCAACGTTTTTAATCCTGATTTTGACCAAATTAAGCCGTTAAGTATGATTACTAACTCCCTAATTATATCAAGAGGTGGTTGGATTCCACATTTTGACGCAAGATAAATTTCCTAACATATGCAAATGGGGTGATGAATAAGGGAGTTAGTAATCATAATTAACTACTTAATTTGGTCAAAATCAGGATTAAAAACATTGACCGTTAAAATTTGACGGAAAAGTTAGTTTTGGACCGATTGTGATCCGAGTTGAAATGTTTGGGATGCGAAAATTCAAAAGATAATGTCTAGAACCAAAATCGTAAAATGAGCATATGTTCAGGATCAATTTTGGTCTTTACTCTACGTATAATAGTAGTACTTCACAAATAATAATTCAGGCCTCTCTGTTAAATTACAGATAATACTAAAAAATAGTAGTACTATAATGTTTTAGCTTTTATTTTAGGATATTCAGTAACAATTGGTACATAAAAAGGAAATCATCAATTCTACTTGAATTAATTATTACATGTAAATATGTAGGATTTCACATCTTCCATGAGTAGCCGTGGAGAAGTGAATTCGTCGCCTCCCGAATACAAATAATAAAAAATCTTGCATCCCTCCAAAAATATATCTTTGACTTTTCTTGGGCAAATGGTGTCTTTTTTTAACTGTTTTCTTATGTTATAACCAGCCTTTTCTTTTATCTCTGCAATAGCTTCCTCCTCTGTCATCACTCTTCCAGCTCTCGCAGCAGTTGCTATCAGAACACTCACACATCCTCCTTTATTTTCATTGTGTTCCCTCTGTGCCAATATACATTAGAGTCTGGTCAATCCATAATGTTTGTAAACAAAATATTCATTCCGTCCCATAAAAATAGAAATAGAGAAGAATAGTTAAAAGTATTAGATCGATATATAAAGATAATCAACTATTTCGATAGATTGACTAGTTATGAATTTGTTTGACCATCGTAGAGAGAGGTCGTACCTCGAAAGTGGCCATGTCGTTGAGAAGCCGAACGACCATGGAAACATACCTACCTAGATCACTCAACTCTTCACTTGCAAGCATTGCATTAGATAATTTAACACCGAGTAATAGCGACGTTGTGAGAAGTCCAGCTCTGCTACCGGTCGACATCCATGAATTAGAAATGTACTCATCGAAGCTTAGTTGCACGCCGTCTGTCCATGTATCCAGTTCTATCTTCATCGCTAAAAGCATTTCCAACCACTGCAATTCCAAAAAATTTATGCAGTGTTTTTCTTGGATTAATGCAGAATAGTGATGTTTTCAATTTTAAGAAATATGTCAATAGATATGAGATAACTTGCAATTTTGGAGTTAATGTTATCAAGATTCAAAACTTATATTTTGTCTTCATTTTTAAGTTAATAACTTGTTATTTATGATTGATTAAAAAAAATAGGACGATTGACTATAAGCAATATAAGAGGACTCGTTAAATAATACACGTACTTGTTCGATAAGAAATCCCCTGACATTATGTCCTTGTTCGACACCAGCCATCTCTGCAAACTCATTTACTGTATTGTATAGAGCTTTAAAAAGGATTTCAATTTTTTCGGAACCATACTCTTCGACCGGCTTCTCTTTCCATCTGTTTCGAGTCGGTGAGTAGTTAATATCCGAATCCAAAGGTCTCAAATTGGAACACAACATGGTAAGAATAAGAAAGCTTACTCTTTCACTAGTTCTATGATTTTATGAGATTCTTGTCGAGAACCACCAAAGTCGAAAAAATCATCTAAACTCGTTACTAGAACCATACACTTGCCAAAGGCTATACGAGCATAAGATAATTCAGGATCGTCGATATCTAATGAAACCAAAAAATAACTCATGACTAATACTTCTCTTCCATAATTCAATGTGTCCAGCCTAGAATCTTCATACCACCTGCATTATATGAACTAAATTAGGACACTTAGCTTTATTTGAAAGGAAAATTTAAATATTAAATAGTAGTACCTCTGTAGTTGCTGAAGATCTTTCTGGTTCTGGACTTGGCAAATATTAAAATCATGCCTTGCAAATGCTAGAAAATCTTCATTACATAGATTAGAGAACCTAAAACAAAGGCCTGTTTTACTTAGTATCTGAAAATTTGCTTCAACAAATTGAAAATTATTACACAATGTACCTGTTTGAAGCCTTTAAAGCTTGATAATAGCTCATGTCATATAGGTCGAGATTTCGTCTAACTGCTATTCTTTTGGTTATGCCATAATAGTTCTTCAAATAAAATTCCACCTTGGATTTAGAAAACCGAAAAAAAAATCAGTGCCAAATTTATCATACGAGGTGTAATATTCCAAACTAGACTAACTTAATAAGTGGGCCTCAGCCCATACATAAAAAGAAGACCAATCTAGCCCTGCTTACTTCAGACATGGGTTAGGACTCAGTTAAACTGGGCCTGGGTCGGGTCAGCCCAACCCATTAAAAAAAATAATACTGTCTCCGTTCATTTATAGTTGAGTCATTTCTATATATGATAACTTTTTTCTGTCTCTTACTTTATTGTCTCTACTTTATTCACTTTATACTTTATTCGTCTATCTACCTTCTCCCTTACTTTTTTTATCTATTTATTTAACACACCCAACATTCATTTCCAAAACTCTGTGCCGAAAAGTTTCGCCTCAACTATGAAGAAACGCAGAGAGTATAGTACCAGTAGTTCATTTTATAAAAAACACAAGACTCACTAGTTTGTGCAATTTCTTGTGAGGAATGGAGTTACTATGTAACTGGTGGTTGAGAAAGGTGGTGGTCCAAGCAAGTATTTTCTCTAGATTGCTCTCGTCTTCGTACATTTTCTCGTACGCTGCTCGGTAGAGCTCGATAACCATCGCCACGTCAGCTGTTTTCCGGCCATCGTGCTCTTGGTCCGCGTATGGAGCCAATTCCTCTACACAATGCGAGAAAAATAAATTGTCCATGTGCATCAATTAAGTGAGAGAATTGCCAAATTTTACCTGATGAAACTTCATATCCTTTCACTCGCAGAAGTCTAAACGCCATGGCATGACTTGTCACATTTGAATATATGATTGTGTGTTTCTTTTGCCATAACCTGTGTATTTTACGTAGTTTATTTTAATTATTCACAATTAAGGTGCACGAGTTACATCTATTATTTTATAATTATATAGTAGTAGGATTATTATAATTATATTTACTAGTGAATTGAAAGTTCATAATCTCGTTACATAATAAAATTAAAAATATAAAATCTAAATTTTTAATAAAATAGTTAACCTATCAATTTACCAAAAATAATCATACTACTTATATTTTTGTGAAACTTTCGAGATATTATATTTGTATGATGGTCCATTTGGCGGACACAAATAGATGAATAAAAAATATATTTTTGAATAAAATTTAAAAAACATAGAATATATATGTCAATCTTTATTTATGTGTCTGCCCTTGCCAACCTGTATGTCTCTTCAAGAATAGTATCAATTTCGGATTGGAAGTGTCTGTCGACTCCCAATCTTTCGAGGGTGTCAATTATACACAGACTCGAGGGTACATCCGAAGGTGGAACAGTTGCAGTTGCTCGAGAATCATCGCCTTCCCTCTTCAACTTCTCCTTTAATTCCCCCAACAAATCCTAAAATTGGGACATGTGTTTATATGGAAATACAGAATTTGATCGAATAAGAACAAGACAAGATTTCGAGTTTGCATCTTACTGTTGTAGTAAGGCTGGATTTAACGGTCACATATGACTTTTTGGCCTTGGCCATTCGTAATCCTTTGACTATGAAAGAAACAAGATAAAATCAGCAAACATAATATAAAAATTCTAATTAAAATCATCAATAAAAATTAACGTCTAAAAATGGGACCTGGGAAAATTTGGCTCAAACACCCAACTCGGTGGCCGGAGAAAGGTGTGACTCCGATGTTTAAGGTGAGCGACATTTATAGTTCGGGGCTGGGGAGGAAAGAGGCGGCGATGACGATGAGGATGGTTGCTGTTTATTTAGGTTGGTGGATACATATATATAGGCAATGCATGTTTTACAAATCTGATCGATAAGTGAGTTAATGAAGCTATTGGTTCATGTTTTAATTGATCGTACCAGTTTAATTATAAGTACAATTATTAATTATCAAATAATATAATGTAAAAGGTAAGAGGTATATATTAAGTTATAGTATAAAAAGAAAATTATACTCCATTGTAAGAAATATTAATATTTAAGGATTGTATATTGTTTTAAGTTTTTTATAATGCAAGTTATATATTTGAATTGTGGTTTTATTTTTTTATTTCCATAAGTGACAAGTGTATGATAAGAGTACTATATTGTGTGTAAGATGTTTTATGTAATTTAATGCTAGACTAAAATGACTATACTCATTATAATTAGTAAAAATGATATGTAGATAATTAGTCGTACTACTATATAAGTTCATTTAAATTGTGGTTTCCAAATAATAAAATTATAGATTTTCTTAATGTATATGAACATTAAAGGGGACTAATATTCTAGGGCTAAGAAAGTATGTTAGTTAATTACGTATGTGTATTGATTCAAATATTTATTACTGTACAATCTATACTTAACGATTGTGTTTTAGTCCACCAGAACTAATACCTATATAAATTACATTAATTTAATTTAAGCTCTTAGGTAGGTAGTTTTACTTTGATGGTAAGCTAGGCACTATGTTTCCCTCTTTGCCCATATATAAAGTACGTGTAAATTGTTTATAATGGACATTCATATCTATTTAGATAAATAGTAGTAATACTACATCTCCCCTAATTAAACTTTAATTTAACAAAAATTAAATAAATTCTTATTAAAATAGTACTCCACTTGCTAATTAACTAATAATAATAATAATAATCAACAAAATTTTAAAACAGGGTTTTTGGTGCGCGATTCAAATAGTGATTGAGAATAATTTATTACTGCTGTTACATTAGGCCTAAATAAATCTAATTTTCCATTTTGGATAATCATTAAATTAAACCAGTGCTCCGATTTTTCTAATTTTGGTAATGGCTATTTATTCACAAGTATATGGAGTTAATTTTGGACTGCTCGCCGTTCCTATTCAATAACGGTACATCGTAGTGCATTTACTCAAAAGTCAAAAGTCTGTTTACCAAATTTTAATTAAGGAATAATTATCATGTAAATAACAACTTTTAATTGTAATTTAAATTAGACCATGGAATTTTTACTCCTATTATTGGTTGATCCCATTACATTTGAAATTAGGATATAAACTTAGTAATTTTCAATTGTCTTACAATGGCTAAAATTGAAAATAATTAATACCGTGACAAAATCAAATATGATGTGGCAACAAAACAACATTGTTTTAGATAAATGAACATCACTTTATTTTGAGTGTTTAAAACAATATTGATTTATGAAAACCAGCATGGTTTTGTGCCACATCAGTTTCTATTTTGTCTATATATTGAGTAACAATTGCGAAAATTTTAAAAGTTACGATTTTATATACTCCCTCCGTCCTATAAAAATATTAGCAATAGATATGACACGAGAATTAAGAAAAAGTTGGTAAGTCGGAGAGATGAGCAGAATGATTTGGTAAAGCTGAGAGATGAAGAGAATGTTGACACGAGAATTAAGAAAAAATTGGTAAAGTAAGAGAAATGAGCAGATATGGTAAAGTCGAGAAATGAAGAGAATGATATGGTAAATATTGATTTATTTTAGGATATTCAGTAACAATTGGTGCATCAGAAGAAAATCATCAATTCCACTTGAATTATTATTATCAAATATATGTAAATACCATTATTGATTGGGAAGTGGTAGAGGTTCAAATATGTAAGATTTCATATCTTCCATGAGTAGCAGTGGAGAAGTGAATTCGTCGCCGCCCGAATACAAGTAATAAAAAATCTTGCATCCCTCCAAAAATATATGTTTGACTTTTCTTGGGAAAATGGTAGTAGTATCATTTTTGTAGACAATCTGCATCTGTTTTCTTATATTGTAACCAGCTATTTCTTTTATCTCTGCAATAGCTTCCTCTTCTGTCATAACTCTTCCAGCTCTCGCAGCATTTGCAATCAGAATGCTCACACATCCTCCTTTATTTTCATTGTGTTCCCTCTGTGAGAATACACATTTAATTACTCCATCCGTCCCCAATTAAGTGTCACTCTTTGACTGGGCACGAGTTTTAAGAAATGTAAAGAAAAGTTGGTTGAAAAAGTTAGTGGAATGTGAAATTCATTTTTTTATATTAGTTTTAAAATAAAATGTGAGTGAATTGAGTTAGTGGAATGTGGGACCTACTTACTATTTATGGTTAAAATGAAGTGTGGCTCTTAATTAGGGACGGACCGAAATGGAAAAGTGTGACTCTTAATCGGGGACGGAGGGAGTACAGCTCTAATTAAAACAGAAAACAAAAAGCTTTTAAAAACATAAGTAGACTAGTTTAAGAAATTAATCCTTTTGACACGGGGTGCATGGAAATAATTAAATTAAATGTGAATCCCTTTTTATTTATTAGTTTTATAAAAAAAATGAATTGAATGAGTTAGTTGAACGTGAGACCAACTATTTATAGTAAAAATGAACTAAGACTCGTAATCACGAACAAACCAAAATTGCAATCGAAACTCCTAATCGCGGATGAATTGCGTATATTTTTCTCCATTGTCTTATTAGTGTACGAAACGACCGAGTAAAAATTTGACAAATTTTATGATTTAAATAACTATTATTTCCATATTGTCCCATTAGAAACAAAACATTTCCTAAAATAGGAATAACCGTATTCAATCCACTTCGTACACTAAAAAAAATGTCAGTTTACCGACGGAATTAGAAAAATTATCGCAATGACTGAAATATTTCTCTACGAATTACCGACGGAATATTCCGTCGGTAAATTTTTCTTTTTTAATTAATTAATGTACTTTCCGTCGGTAATTCCGTCAGTTAAAAAAAAATTACCGACGAGTTCTTTACCGTGGGACATTAATTGGCCGTCCGTAAATATGTATTTACCTTCAGAATTACCGACGGAAAATACATTGATTGAAAAGGGAAAATTCGTAGCGACAGAATATTCCATCGGTAATTCCGTCGGTAAACTGACATGTTTTTGTAGTGACGTACCTCAAAAGTGGCCATGTCGCTATGTAAAGAGAGATCGTACCTCAAAAGTGGCCATGTCGTTGAGCAGCCGAACAACCATGGAAACATACCTACCTAGATCACTCAACTCTTCACTTGCAAGCATTTCATCAGATAATTTTACACCGAGGAATAGTGACGACATGAGAAGTACAGTTCTGCTACCGGTTGACATCCACGATTTAGAAATGTACTCATCGAAGCTTAGTTGCACGCCATCTGACCATGTATCCAACTCTATCTTCATAGCTAAAAGCATTTCCAACCACTGCAATTCCAAAAGAATTAAACGTGGCGTTTTATGTTTGACACGATATTTTATGCAATGTCGTTTCATTATTAATTAAGTTATTTATGTGAACTGCCGAAAATGAAAAAAATATGATTATCGATAGTATTAATATAAATAAAGTATAAAATTATACTCCCTCTGTCCCGGATAATTCGGGTCACTTTGATCGGGCACGGGTTTTAAGAATTGTAATGAAAAGTGGGTTGAAAAAGTTAGTGGAATGTGAGGTCCACTACCAAAAATGATAAAAGTGAAATGAGGCAAATTATGTGGGACGGACCGAAATGGAAAACTGGACGAATTATCTGGGACGGAGGGAGTACCTGTTTAACAAGAAATCCTCTGACATTACGTCCTTGTTCGACACAAGCCATCTCTTCGATCTCATTTACTGTATTGTACAGAGCTTTAAAAAGGATTTCAATTTTCTCAGAACCACACTCTCTAACCGGCTTCTCTTTCCATCTGTTCGAGTCGAAATAGTTAATGTCTAAGGCCAAAAGTCTAAAATTACACCCCAAAACTGGTCCTGAACATATGCCCATTTTATGATTTTAATTAAAAGAACAAGAAAGCTTACTCTTTCACTAGTTCTATGATTTTGTAAGATTCTAGTCGAGAACCACCAAAGTCGAAAATATCATCTAAACTTGTTACTAGCGCCAAACACTTGCCAAAGGCTATACGAACATAGGATAATTCAGGATCGTCGATAACTAATGAAACCATAAAATAACTAATGAGTAATGTTTCTCTTGCATAATTCAATGTGTCCAACCTAGAATCTTCATACCACCTGCATTGCATAATTTAAATATATATGAACTGAATTAGATATTTAATTTTAATTAAAAGAATATAAAATCATAGGAGCCAAAGGTATAGTTTATATATTAGTAATAAATAGTATATATATTCTTTATTTGAAAGGAAATTTTAAATATTAAATACCACTGTAATTGCTCAAGATCTCTCTGGTTCTGGACTTGGCAAATATTAAAATCATGCCTTGCAAATGCTAGAAAATCTTCATTACATAGATTAGAAAACCTAAAACAAAGAACAAAGCCTGTTTCTATTAGTGTCTTAAAAAATTGCTTCTAACAAATTGAAAGTTATTAGTACTTACAATGTTGTACCTGTTTGAAACTGCTAGAGCTTGATAATAGCTCATGTCATATAGGTCGAGGTTTCGTCTAACTGCAATTCTTTTGGTTATGCCATAATAGTTCTTCAAATAAAATTCCACCTTCAATTTAGAGAACAAAAGAAAAATGGTGTTAATGAGATTGTACAAACTAACCCAAACCAGATTCACTTGATAAGTGGGCTTAAGCCCAGACATACAGGAGATGTCTGGTTCATGAGATCCAATCCCAGAATTCAATCCTAGGTGAATAATTATGGGATATGACTTAAATAATCTCACAACTCAATCATATATTGTATCTTGGTATTATTTTATCTTGGAAATCGAATACCACCGCAGTATATAAAAAAAGACTAGCCTAGCCCTGCTTACTTCAGAAATGGGTATAGGCCGCATTAGGCCTCAATTCGACCGGACCTGGGTTGGGCTGGCCCAATCCATTTAAACAAATAATGCAAGTTAATTTCATTAAAAAAAACACAAGACTCACCAGTTTGTGCAATTTTTTGTTAGGAATGGAGTTACTCTGAATTTGGTGCTTGAGAAATGTGGTGGTCCAAGCAAGTATTTTCTCAAGACCGCTCTCGTCTTCGTACATTCTCTCGTACGCTGCTCGGTAAAGCTCGATAACCATCGCCACATCAGTTGTTTGCCGGCTAACGTGCTCTTGGTCCGCGTATGGAGCCAATTCCTCTGCAGAAATCAAGAAAAAAATTGTTCATGGTTGAAAGAATTTTGGCATGTTTTGTCAAACTATACCTGATGAAACTTCAAATCCTTTCACACGAAGAAGTCTAAACGCCATGGCATGGGTAGTGACATTTGAATATATAACTTTGTGTTTCGTTTGCCATAACCTGTGTATTCAAAAGCTTCATATATAAAGGATTTAAATATTAAGAACTTACACTGTTTAAATATTACAATTAATATTTACTAATCATATGAAAATCATAATTAATTTCTTTAAAACAATTACATTGTCAAATATTCATACTTAAAAATATAAAATCTAAAAATCATCTCTAGAATCTTACAATCTCCCCAAATAATTAACACATCAATTTACAAAAAGTAATTATATTTTTATGATTTTGGGATAAATAAAATAGTTTAAGCTTCTATAATGATGTGAATTACTTAAAAATATATTTTCGAATAAAATTTAGTAAAATGTTCCATGTCAATCTTTATTTATGTAATTAACCTATATGCGTTTTCAAGTATAGTATCGATTTCAGATTGGAAGTGTCGGTCGACTCCCAGTCTCTCGAGAGTGTCGATTATACATAGACTCGAGGGTATATCCGAAGGTGGAATTACAGTTGCAGCTGCTCGAGAATCATCGTCTTCCCTCTTCAACTTCTTCTTTAATTCCCCCAACAAATCCTAAAATAGGGGCATTTTAATTTTTTTTGTATCAAAAATACATAATTTGATCAAATAAGAACAAAACAATATTTTGAGTTTGCATCTTAATCTTACTGTTGTAGTAAGGCTGGATTTAACGGTGACACATGATTTTTTGGCGATGTTAATTCGCAATCCTTTGTCTACGAAAGAAATAAGATAAAATCAGCAAACATAATATAATTATGCTAATTAAAATCATCAATAATTAACGTCTAAAATGGGACCTGGAAAATTTGGGCTCAAACACCCAACTCGGTGGCCGGAGAAAGGGGCGACTCCGATGTTGAAGGCGAGCGACATTTATAGTGACCGGGGAGGAAAGAGGAGGCGATGACGATGAGGATGATTGTTGTTTATTTATGTTGGTGGATATATATAGGCAATGCAAGTGTTTAAAAGTCTGACCGATAAGTGAGCTAATGAAGCTATCGGTTCATGTTTTAATCGATCGGACCAGTTTAACTATAAGTCTATGTAGTTTAAAGATCATTGTAATGCATTGAATTGTGGTTTTATTTTTTTATTTCCAAAAAAGTGTCAAGTTTATGATAGACTTTTGTCTTTCTTTTCTCGTCAAAATTAAGTGCTATAACGAGTAAGATGTTTTATGTATTTTAATGCTAGGCTAAAATGACTTTACTCGTTATTAGTATTACAAATGATATGTACTATTAGTATATCAGTGCATTTAATTAAATTGTAGTATTTTCTAAATAAAATAATATTGATTTTCTTAATGTATATGAAAATTAGAACTAATATCTATATAATTTCATTTCATTTAAGCTCTTAGCAGTATAGGTAGCTTTATTTTGATGGTAAGCTAAGCTCTATGCCCAGGTATAAAGCACGTGTAAATTGTTTATAATGGAGAATTCATATGTATCTACATTTCGCCTTATTAAATTTTAACTATAAATAAATAGATTCTAATTCAAATAGTAGTAATTAACTAATAATAATCAGTCAATAAAAATTTTAAGACAGGGCCTAAATATATCTAATTTTACTATGCCCTATTAATAATATGTTTGGTTAGAATATACTCCTGCTACTTACTACTATATGGAGTATTGTTTGTTTAAAGGCGTCCAAATATTGAAGGATTTTTCTACAAAAAATACTCTATCCATTTTGGATAATCATAAAAATCAATATTTTTTCTATTTTTGGTAGTAATGACTATTTATTCACAAATAATTGGAGTTAATTCTGGACGCCGTTCCTATTCAATAACTCTACATAGTAGAGCATTTACGCAAAAGTCTGCTTCCCACATTTTAATTAAGAAATAATTATCGTTACATTACAACTTTTCATTGAATATTGGGCCATGACATTTGAAATTAGAATACAAAATTACACTACCTCCGTCCCCCAAAATTTGTCAAACTTTAATCCGACATCCCCCAAATTTTGTCACACTTTAATCCGACACAAGTTTTAAGAAATGTAATAGAAAATGAGTTGAAAAAGTTGATGGGATGTGGTCTATGGGGTCCACTACCAAAAATGGTAAAAGGTGAAGTGTGTCAAATTTTCAGGGACGGATCGAAATAGTACACTGTGTCAAAATTTTTGAGACATATGTAGTAATTTTCAATTTTTTGTAAGTTACATAACCAAGCACACAAAATAGTTAAGCAACACAAAATCAAAGAAGAAATCTATATTGTATAGACACTATGCTTCTTTCCCTTTATTGCCACAACCACAAAAAGGGTGAAAACAACATAAAAAAAAATATACTTTACAATTCTATCAACACAAATTTAACCAACCAAACTTCAAAAGCATCCAAAACAAACTCAAGAAGTTCAATCTCTCAACTACAATAGCCCTATAACTGGTGAATGTGCAAATATCATTTTCTCCTTGCTCTCACCATATCCCCACCTCTGGCATATGCTCTTCCTCCTCGGCTTCGCCTCCCCGAGCATCGTCACAACGTCCCTCATCGAGGGCCTCTCCTTGGGCAGCTTAGCAGTGCACAAAAGTGCAATCTTTAGCACAAGAATCATCTCCTCTTGCACATGCCTACACTGCCCTGCAATGTCCGGATCCAACGCAGCCTCGGATTTCGCCTTACTCTTCACTTTCCGTCTCACCCATTCGACAATGTCGATCGACTCCCCAAACGAAGGGTCCAAAGGAGCCCTCCCGGTCAAGAGCTCGAGCAGCACTACTCCATAGCTGTATATGTCACTCTTCTCATCAACCTTGAGTGTGTAACCATACTCTACACGAATGAAAACAGATCAGAAACGCGCGTTTTACATCAAGAAACGGGCTTTTTAGAGACGAAGGGAGGGGAATTACCCGGTGCAATGTAGCCATATGATCCAGCCACCATGGAAACAGTCTCATTCTTGTGCAGCATTGTCCTTGCAAGGCCAAAATCAGCAATCCTTGCCTCGAAATCAGAGTCTAGCAGGATATTGTTCGACTTCACGTCTCTGTGGATGATCGGAGGGTGGCAGTCGTGGTGAAGATACGCAAGTCCCTGCGCTACACCAAGAGCAACATTGTACCTAGAAACCCAATCCACCAACACCCTACCGGCTTCCTTCCCGTGTAACGCAGCCCCAAGGCTCCCGTTAGGCATGTACTCGTACAGCATCATCACATCCGCCTCGTTGTGGAGATACCCGAGCAATCTAACGATGTTCCTATGCCTCAACTTTCCTAAGATATTCACCTCAGCAAAGAGGTCATCTCCACTCTCCACATCACTTGCTTCTGATCTCCACAGCTTCTTCACTGCTATGGCAGTGTGAGGCCTCTGCGTCTCGGCCTTGTACACGATCCCCGTCCCGCCCACGCCCACCACGTTCGACTCCTTTATGCAAGACAAGATCTCCGCACTTGTGAAATGCAGCCTCTGAAATGCCACAAGCCTCCAAGGCCATTCTGAGCTGCTTTTCTTGAACAAATCTGTGAATGAGCTGCTGCTGCATAGGTACCACTTCCTGTACACCTGCCTCACCGCGAAAACGAGGATCCCCGCAGCGAAAATCGCAGCGATCCCGACGGAAAATCCAACCACAATGTGCTTCACATGAGCCTTACCATGCCCAGGTGGCCTAATTGAGCCCTGTGAGCAAGGTGGGAGTATTGCACCACACAAACCGGCATTCCCTGCCAGATCGTCCGGATTGATCGTCATCAAGATCCCGTTGCTCGGGACGGGCCCCACGAGCTTGTTGTACGAGACATTAAGCGTTTCAAGGGCCGGTGAGCTGCCAAAGTCCTGAGGTATCCTCCCAACCAGAGAGTTGTTGGATAAATCAAGAACTGAGAGTGTTGGCATTGTGGCAATAGCCCTTGGGATTTCTCCACTCAACTCATTGCTTCTGAGGTTCAAAGTCACCAGCTTTCGACACGAGGCAACGCCCTTCGGAATCACCCCGGAGAAACGGTTGCACGACAGATCAAGAACCGACAGAGAAGGGCAGTCCTGGAACTCATCAGGGATCTCTCCCACCAATCTGTTCGAGGCCGCCATGAACGTCTGGAGAGTGCCAACGGAGAGAATGCTCGAGGGCAACGACAAATCAAGGCGATTCCTCGAGACATCCACAAAGGAGAGGGATGTAGAAAGAGCAAAATCTTGAGGGATTTCACCGCTCAAATTGTTGGTGGCCACCTCCAGCCTCTGCAGCCGAGGCAGCGTCCCGAAGCCCAAAGGGATGGCTCCCGAGAGGCGATTGTTGTGAATCCTCACACGGACGAGAGACGAGCAGCTAGCCAAGCTCGCGGGGATCGGACCCGAGAAGGAGTTGTTAAACAGAATAAGCTTAGTGAGATTCCCCAGCTCACACAAGCTAGGTGGAATCTCACCAGACAAATTGTTTGATGAAACATCAAGCCATTGCAAGGGGGAATCTCTCCCAAGATTCAAAGGCAGAGATCCCTCCAAAGAGTTCCTCCACAGCTCAAGAACCTCAAGATTCCTCAGCTCACCAATCTTGGGAGGAATCAAGCCACTCAAGTTATTACACATGAGATTCAGCAGCTTGAGATTCCCAAGCCCTGCCACCTCATAGGGAATCTCACCTGAAAACATATTATCTGACAAATCAAGAAACACCAAAGAATCCAACCCCCCAATCTCAGAAGGAATCCTCCCTTCAAACCTATTCTGATACAAGTAAACAGTTGTCAGCCTCTTCAACTTCCCCAACTCCTTAGGAATCTCACCTCCCAAAGTCCCCACAGCCAAATCAAGATACTCAAGATTCCTCAAATCCCCAAACTCCTTAGGAATCCCACCCTCAAACTCATTGTACCCGATGATCATCGTCTCCAACGACTCCATCTGGCCTAACTCGACCGGGATCCTCCCGGTCAAGTTATTCCCCGAAAGGCCTAAAAACCTCAGCCTCTTCAAATCCTTGAAAGATGAAGGAATCAAGCCTTCAAAGAAACTCCCCCTGAAATCCAAACTCTCCAGAGAAGATGCATTGCCTAGATCATCCGGGATCCGCCCTTCGAAATTGTTGCTCGACGCGTTAACCATCTCCAGCCCAGGGAAGGCCCCAAGCCCAGAAGGGAACCTCCCAACAAAGCTGTTCTGGCTCAGATCAATGCTTTTGAGTGAGGTGAGATTGGCTAAAACCCTCGGGAGCTCACTCGAAAACGAGTTATTCGAGAGATTGAGCTCCACAAGGCTGCTCAAATCTTGAATGTGATCAGAGATGATGCCACTGAGGTTCATGCTGGACAAGTCCAGCCTCACCACGAGGCCGTCTCGGCTGCAGAGGATGCCGGCCCAACGGCAATGTGGGGAGGTGGATATGTCTGAACCTGTGGAGTTTTCTTGCCAGTTTTGCAGATTGTTGAGTGGATCAATGAGATTGGATTTGATTTGTAAAAGAGATGAGAGCTGATTGATGGAGAGAGCAGAATGGAAAGCAATGGAACAGTAGAGGAGGAAGGGGAAGAGGAGGTGAGGCCTCATTTTTTTTTTGTTTTTTGATTTGATTAAGGTTTGGTTTTTTCAGTTTTCTTGCACCATTATAGGTTCTTGCAAGAAGGGTGGTGGTGGTGATGATGGACAGGGAGATGTGTATATGAGCAAAGGTGAATCAATGATTGGTTAATCAGTTAGTTAGTAGTACAATTATTATGTAGAGTGTGGGGCCCTTGTGCTTTTTTAGAGTGGCCTAATTAATTGATCAAGTTGGGTGATCAAAGTGTCAAAGCTAATCTACGAGGTCGAATCTGTCTCACATGATTTACTCCTTCAGTTTACTCCCTTGTTCCCCGTTAAGAGTCTCATTTTTTAGCGGCAGAGTTTTAAGAAATGTTAAGAAAAGTGGGTGAAAAAAAGTTAATGAAAAAGAGGTCTCACTTATATATATTAGTTTTAAATGAAATGTGAGTGGAATGAGTTAGTGAAAGGTGAACCGAAACTCTTATTCGCAGACGGATTAAAATAGAAAACGGGACACCTATTCGCGGACGGATGGAGTATCTCATTGTGCCAATAGGATCATTACATTTCTTATTCGATATATGGTTTTATATATTTTAAATTTATTAAAAATTATAGAGGAGTGTATTAAAAATATCAACACGATCACGCTAAAATGTTTATATAGATTTGTGTTGATATTTTAATATACTGTGTCGACGTTTTAAATATCAATGTCAACATAGTGTATTAAAATATCAACTAAGTTTATGTTAACAATTCAATGTCATCGTATTGACATTTTTAATACCATATATTGATGAGTCAACAGAATTAGCGATTTAAGAAAGTTAGCATTGGATCACACCTATGTAACGTATAATAAATTAGAGAGACTATCATTTTTGTTAAATGTGTCACTTAAATAAGACATTCCAAAAAAATATCGCTTTAAATGCGATTGAGAGGGTGGATGTTGAATATAAACGAGATTCGTTTAAATGGATAGTGAATAATGTTGTACTGATTTTAACTCATTAATTAATAAAAAGAAAGAAAAAAAAAACTAAATGTCCCACTAGTAGGTCGAGTATGTCGTGTATGATTTCAAATTCAATTTGTATTAGCTTGGTGTTGAGTGGACACAAAAAAAATAGATTAGGAAATGCTAAAATCGAATTTCCTAACAAAGTATGCTAAATTAAAATAAGAGTAAAGGTCAAAAATGGTTCTGAACATATGCCCATTTTATGATTTTGGTCTTAAACTTTATCTTTTGAATTTTTTGGTCCTGTACATTTCAAATCGGATCACAATTGGTCCTACACTATCAATTTCGTCAATTTTTAAACAGTTTTAACCCGATTTTGATGGTTTTAACAGTCCCATGCGGGTTAAAACCGTTTAAAAATCGGTCAAAATCAGGTTAAACCCGTTTAAAAATTGACGGAATTGTTAGTGTAGGACTAATTGTGGTCCGATTTAAAATGTACAGGACCAAAAAATTCAAAAGATAAAGTTCAGGACCAAAATCATAAAATGAGCATATGTTCAGGACCAATTTTGGCCTTAATTCTTAAAATAATTATATATAATTAAAAACACATTGTAGGAAAAAAAATGTGACCCTTCTATTTTTTTGGTATTGGTTGTTTTTGTTTTTGTGGCATTGCCTAATTCAACTTCTTCTCATTAGATTTGATCGTTTGTTTTCGATAATTGCAACACAAAATGCTCAAACCACTGATAAAACAAGCAACACACTTAAAACAACCATGAATAATAGTCTTCCATTCCCTCCGTCCCAGATTAAGAGTCACTTTTTGCCATAAAAGTCTATCCCAGTTTAAGAGTCACATTTAGAATTTTTCATATTTGGTCATACAATTTTACCCCATTATTCATCAAAATTACATCAAAATATCATTATCTACATAAAAATAAACCAAAACAAAAATAAAAAACTTAACATACGCCAAAAAGTCAAAAAGGGACCCACTTTCAACCAACTCACTTCATTTATTACACACTCCACCATCTCACTTCATTTATTACACACTTCCACTCTTTCTTAAAACCCGAGCCATAACAATAAGTGACTCCTAATTCGGGACGGAGGGAGTATTTCTCTTGGTTCATTTTTTTTTTAAATTAAGAAAAAAAAAGGAAAAAGAGATGGGACCCTTTTTGCATGTGTGTGGATTTTCTTTGTTTGGAATTAGTAACTATAAATCTAATGATTAAGTAGTGATTGGATTAGTTTAATTGAGTTCGTGAGGTCTTGGGATTCTAACCAGCTATTAATCTTGCTGCAAATGACTGTAACCATTTGGACTATTGCACATTTCTTCCGACATTAAAACATGGAAGGAATGTGTTTAATGAAGTGACAGTGCTGCTAATTGAATATTATTGCCTAATTAGGTCAACTCAAACAAGATTAATGAATATTCAGAATCTTAATCGCACATAAAGTACAAATAATTATTTATTTTTATTTCAAAACTGTGAAAGATAATGTTTCTTGTTTTGTGGTTGTCAAGAGAAAACTGTTCATGTATGAACTACTATCATGTGGGATGTCAAGGGTTTTTCATTAAGTGGAGCTGTCAATGTTATTCTTTTCATCTCTCTAGAAAAAAGAACATATGATTTTTTTTTGGTTTTAATTTAAATATTCGAATGGATAAATAATGAGTTTATAAGGTGTCAAGATGCCCAAAGTTAAACCCCTCATCAAAGAAAAATGACAAGATGAGAAAGTTAATTTTCTATAAAATCGCGAAAAACGAATTATTTATAATTTGACTCGTGCTTCGTAATTTAATAAATTTGTTTTATTTAACTTTTTAGTTTTTTAGGCTAAAAACGACATTGTTTAATTATTCAGGTCGTCACATTAGTACACTTTATCAATATTCACCCACATTTCTAAAAAGTTGTATGTGTGCTAATCTAGCATGATACTCCATTTATTAGAAAAAATTATCGTAGAAAATTAAAACATTTTTTAAAAATCATAGTGATTTATTATTCAAATTTTGAAAGGTGCAACTAACCCAAAAATACCCAAAGTTTTCTAATCAATAAGCCTCTAATTAATTTGTTGCAAATATTGTTACATCTCTTATTTCAAATTAAATGTTGGGTTTTAAATATATAAATGCTACTATAACAGTAGAATATTCTAGTATTTATAATAAATACTAGTAGAATATTAATCAATCCCACTTCCATAGTCACAATCTTTCAACATTGGACATTATTTTGAGTGTCACAATCTTTCAATTTCCATGCACACGTTGGCCAATTTGATAGAACAACGACTCTGAAATTGACAACTCCTAAATACAAATATGAATATTAAAAATTGTGATCAATATAATTTAACCAGTCGAAATAGACTTTGCTCGATTTTTATTTAAAATAAAATAAAAAGTAAAACCATATCAATGATTAATGAGGGGTGTGGACCCCGCCCCCATCCTATTTCAATAATATCACTTGGAAAATAACATGCACCCCATCTGTAACGTTGTATCTTTGCATGAATTTAAAATTAGGAAAACAGTACAAAATTTAATTTATTGATATAAGTTGCTAGTAATAAATAAACAAACACTAAAAGTCGAAAAAGGGCTGGACACCATGTGAATTGAAGCTACACCATCACCTTCTTCTCTAGTTAAATGATTTTACATATGTACCCCTCTTCAAAATCTTAAATCATAGTACTAATATTTTTTCACAAAATTGATAATTTGGGATATAGACATTTTTTGTAAAATGTAGTCATCATAATTTTCATAATAATAGTAATAATGATAACGAATGGAAGCCAATGAGGGTAATATTGTATTTACAGTGCGATCAACATTATTGTTTTTGTCAACACCTATGATTATATATTGGCATGTCTAAGAATATTCCTAATTAATTTATATACTATTAACCAAAGCTAAATTCTAAAAGAAGTTAAAAAAAAAGTTCCACCTTTATGATCATTGTATAAAAATTATGATAGCATAGAATAAAATTTTTATGATGTAAAGAAAGATCTGCTTATGAGTCTAAATGAGGTGTCCACATGCTTAAACGTATCAAGTAATCACATTTCATATTTCATCATTAGAGGTGGGTTTAATTAATATAATGCCACTTTATTATAATATTTTTTAAATTTTTTTTTTCATTTTAATGGACTTTGGGTACCTTTTAATTATCAAAAGTGATACTTTTTGTTAGTATTTATCTCTTAAGACTTGGGCTAGCTAGAGAAATTAGTGTGTAATTATGTCATTTTTAGTAGTTTATATACTATTAAGTTTGTGATTAAGGTAATAATTGCTATAATATCAATTGGATTTCTCTCCTCTTTTTGTTTCTTTTGCAAAAACTATTAAATTTCACAGACTTGTAATTTGTTAAATTATTAAAAACATTCAATAGATCAATCACTATGGCATGATTGTTGGCCATAAAATAAAATATAGAGAGGAATCTGGGAATCTCAATTATACTTGATGGTACTGAAAATAATTTAAGCTATACAAGATTACATATTATTCCAATCACTGGTTGTCTATAGTTATTAGACTATTTATTAATTTTTCCAACATTTGTACTCATCTTCCATTTTTTGATGCTTTATCATTTTGCTTGAAATAACAAGACTATTGGGCCTGATCTCACATATAGGCCTATTATGTAAATAATGTTCATTTGAGTCTGGACTAGCCCAATTAATTTATGTAGTAAGCTATATTTATCACAACAAGAAGTTTCAACATGAAAAGTTCATGGTTTGAATTCAATAGCAACATCTAAAGTATATGTATTCATTTATAATAATAATAATAATAATAATAATAATAATAATAATAATAATAATAATAATAGTGCTTTACTCATTCCG
This sequence comes from Salvia hispanica, assembly GCF_029641045.1. Taxonomy (NCBI): domain Eukaryota; kingdom Viridiplantae; phylum Streptophyta; class Magnoliopsida; order Lamiales; family Lamiaceae; genus Salvia; species Salvia hispanica. The sequence continues at coordinate 1,577,883 of NC_142694.1, forward strand.
TCCCTAAAGAGTATGCACTATTTTATTTTTCGTCCATCCCCAACTCTCTTCTCTCTAAAGAGGTGTGACCCATTCTCCACTAACAATCCTGAAAAAACTTTCTCTATTTATCTTTCTCTTACTTTACCAATAATACATTAAAATCCGTAATGAACCCAAAATTCATATTCTTTGGAAACGGAGGGAGTGTTATCGATCTTTTGTGATAATGTGAATAAACAAATTTCCGAAAAAGGTTTTATTGGCACGAATTGGCTGGTGACACGTGGCAGCTGCAAGTAGCTAAAAAGAAAGACCGACAACACATAAAGCAAAGATTAGGCCAAAAAATTACAAGGTGTTGAATTTGATTAGTGGATATTACTGTTTGAAAGTGCCAGCTAAAAAGTTCATTTATCCATCCATATTTTTCTTATACAATTATTTAATAATCTTATTGCTGACTCAACCCTGACTCACAAACCAATAGAAAATTTACAATTTCGATTCTTACACTTTGTAAAATTTCCAAAATAATAAAATCAAGATGATATCCTAAACACGTTTATTACTAATTATAAACGAGATAAATTTGCTAATAAGAATTTAATTACTTAAGTATTTATTAATTATATTAGGTGATCGATGGTTAGTGATTCATCATTATTGCTTTCTTAAACACCACGAATTAATGTATAAGGATTTTTATTAGTTGGCGTCCTAATTAATTAACCCTTTTTAGTGGTGATTAAAATTTCTAAACAAGACACATTACTATTAGCAATAGTGAAGAAATTCGGTCATGCAATTAATTATTTATATGACTCATCAATTATTGTCAATTTGTCATCATGAGATCACGTCTTACCTAATTAACAAATTTTATTGTCTTTTTATTTAGTTAACTCCTCTCTTATCGTACTAATTGATTGATTAAATTTCCATCTAAGAATTGGAAATTTTTATTTGTATACATTGAGGAAATAATAATTTTCTATTGTAAATAATTAATTATTAATCCAAAATCGTTGTCTCGTAATCTTCATATTCCGGAAATCTTTGAAAGATAAATATTTAATTATTTTATAGTATGAATCATGAACAAGTCACCATTTTAACTAGATAATAAATGGATAAATGTTTTAGCAAAAAAACATCAAATTAAATGATCCATGAATCTAAACCAAAGGATGACATGATTATTACAAGGAGAATTTAAACCTACAAACAAAGTTAATCAGAAAAACAAGAAACTTTAATCAAAGTTAAACTTTCATTGAAATTAAAACGGAAAAAAAGATTGGATTTTATGTTGAGAAGGACATTGAGAAATGGTCAATCTAGCTAGGGAATCTTCAGACAACTAAAGATTTTATTCTTCTCCCACCATGTTTGGCCAATCCCAACTAGCCATTGGAAAATAAAAGGGAAAAAAAACAAAGAAAAACTTAGGTCAAAAAGGCAAAAAAACTGTAAATTTCAGCCAAGAAGCAGACTTGCCTAGAGGTTGCATTTTTCTCTCTATCATATTTCAAGAAAACTCAACCCCTTGGAGACAATTGATTCTCATGTAACATGTTGCATACTTTTCTCTCTCTTAAGCAATGCCTGCGAAACCGCCCTGACGTCGTCGTCGTCGTCTCCGACATCTCTTCCACCTGAAAATAGCCAAGAAGAATAACAACAAGATGTGTTTGTGTGTGTGGGAGAGAGAGAGAGAGAGGGGTGAGAGATTTGGAAGGACTTGATAATGGTACTTATAATATGGGAGAATGATTTTGCTTAGTACATAGGGAAATAAACAAAGGTCGACAGCTTCAAAGAGATTGGATAGGAAAAGCAAAATAATAATAAAGATCACACATTTGCATTTGTCGGAAAAATGATGAAGTTTACTCAAATTTTGGTATGTCCTGCAACTTTAAAATTTAGCCGAAAATGCGATGTTGTTTTATTTATGAGTTCGCGGCATTAATTAACTGATTATATAAATACAATATCACTGAAGTTTCTCGTGTGAGATAATTGCTAGCAGATCCAAACTTCATGGTTTTTCTGATTAATTTTTAAAATTGCAGAACATACTAGAATTTGACCATGATGTTAATATTATCTTCGTTCCATAAAAATATGTGCATTTGAAATGACAGTTGGTGGACGAATATAATAATAGTAGTACTTTTTTCATTTGCCATAATATATATTTCCATCTTAATAAGGGAGCCTACGAAGTCAAATAATTTGTTCTTTGTTTAAGTGCAAGGAACCTTTTTTATAACTAAAGGGAGCGAGGGCATTGAAGTGGAAAAATGAGGGAAGCCCATGAAAAATTGTTTGTCAAACACTAATTTAAATGGGTAATAAAAACAAAGGAATGATTAGAAAAATATTATTGGCCAAACACTAGCTTAGAGAGAACAATCAAAGATAATGATGGGGCGGCTTCCAAAGTTTTTTAATCATACATGTAATTCTCACTTTATGGAAATCAAGAAAGAATTTTAGATTAAAAAGATACTACTACTAAGCTAGCACTATTATAATTAGTTGGGCAATCTAGTTAATTAAATTTAATCAAGTTTGGATAAGAATTCCATAAGTCACTATACATATACTATTCTCCCTAAAGATGGTTTCTAATTTTCTATTTCACTAAAGCTAATGAAATTCTTGCACTCTTTAGCTAGTGTGAGCTTTGTCACAAATTATATTGAATTAATAACTTCTAAGTATCCCAACTAATAATACACTTGATTAGAAAATGAAAATTAAAAACCATTATCAAGAGAGTCCTAAGGTTAAATTGGATTGGTGAAAGGTTTTGTTTTTGTTGTTTTTCTTTGATTTCTTTTGTAGTTTTGGTTTGTTTGGATTGCTAACAAATTTTTCGTTTGTTGTTTTTCATTGATTTTTTTTTTTTACAATTTTGTTTTATTTCTTGCTTTAGCATTTCTTTAGTACCTTCTTAGTTATTTTTAGCCTAACATCCAAAGAGGATTAACTCTAAGCCACACCAATATTTTTTTCAATTTTCTTTTATGGGTCATTACAGAAAATGACACATTTTGTACGGATTTAAGAAAAAATAAATAAAGATTGTGAATCTCCATACAATAAACAAAAGAAATATTGGAGTGACTTATTGAGTCAGTTGAACTCATATTTCCATCAACCAAAACTACTTTTTCTTGTTTTTTTGTGTTTGATCTCATGGGATGCTGTGGAAATCATGATTTCTTCTCGACAATGATTTGCCTTAAGTGGATACCATATCATAGATGAATTCAATTTTGTTTATTATAGGATGGAATATGGTTAAGTTATTGAAATCAAATATCCACCAACTTGATTCGTCTAGAGTATGTAAGAAGCATGTTTAAATACGTTAAAAGTTGAACAAGCTTTGGAAGTTCTAGAAATGCATCATAGTAATATAATGGAATTGCATAGAACCTAGTGTAGAATAACTATATGTATAGGTATTCATACAAACATAAAATGACCATAGAAGCGTAGAATTGTAAGACATTCATGTGTTAGGGAGATTCAATATACAGAACAGAAAAACGGATAATCTATCTGAAAGTCGTGATAATCACTTTCAGATTAAATCAATTTCGGTGGTTCTACCAAATTATTTGATCGGATAAAATTCAGAGAACTCAGAAATATCATATGTATGTTCGAGAGTAATTCGAACCAAAGAACTGATCAGTTCTTAATAAAGATGAAGGGTTGCATCTGTTAATTTCGAAAAGTTGCATCTGTTAAATTCTTAATCGAATTTAGCTGATTTTCAAAGTTTTTTGAAATTGCAAATTAGTCCTTTGATTTTAAGAAATTATATTTTCGGATGAATTTCTTATAAAGCAATTTCGTTGGAAATAAAAAATTTCCAAGCTGACACCAGTCAGGGGCTCTGTCCCTTGGACCCCGCTACCCGGGGGCGCTGCCCCCCGTTCATCTGTTAAGGGGCTTCGCCCCTAACATCATAATGAATTCAAATAAGCGTGCACTCCGCACCGCCATACTTAAATTATGTATCATTATAATAATACTGATCAATCAAGTTAATCCAATTACACTAAAATATCCAACATCATATTCATACAAATATAAAAATGGCATTCATGGAGTATATAAAATGAGCATATGAGTGTAAAATATAGAAAAGCTGACAGTTTCTTCAAGGGAAATTGCAGTTGAGAAGATCACATACAATACTCCAATGTCATTCAATGAAAACATGAATGGAACATATCTGCCTACAACATTTCAATATTTCAAGCAAAGATAGGTGAAAATCGAGCTTCGGATCTGAAAAATACGAGAGGCGAAAGCTTTTGAGTAACACTCCAGCCAAAAGAATTGCATTCACAGTTTATAAATTGTTTGGCTAAAAAAGAGAAATGATTGTTGAGCTGAAGACCCTGTAGTAAAAACAAAGGGAACAACAAAGCTGATGATCATATGTGTGGCCCACAACAAAAACAGCCACCAAGCTTGTATGTATATCTATATAGACATCTCTCCAAAACATCCAGTCCGAGACGGGAAGAGCTTCTACAACCCGAGAATGAAAGAATGGATCTCTGTCCAGCTTGATACTGTGTAGAGAACTCCGGAAAGACCCTTCCAGCCAGGCATGCTTTCATCAGTTACTTGTTTCTGTTTCGCGACCAGAGCTGGGAAAAGGGGAACAAAAGAAACGCCGAAATGATTTCCCACTCTTCTAAGGCTGGCGCTTGAACCTATCACGATTCCCACATCTGCTTCGAGCAAGCAAAGCAAGTCACCCACTGAATCTCCAATATAGATGGTCAGGGTCTGCTTATCGTTGCAGCTGTTCTGCAGTATTTTAGTAAACACTTGAACTTTGTCGATGGGAGACTCAATCTTCTTAACAATCTCACCCGTTGATATTGAGTCTTCAAAGACCAACTCATTTGCATGTATAGTACCATCGTCTAAACCAACTGTATGAGGTTAGACCAAATTAGTATAACCCTCAACGAATAATGAAGAAATTCCGTCCTAATCTTAGACAATACTAGTACAAAACAATATAAAGCACTTCATAACATATAAGTCAGTTCCACAACACCATTATCAAAAAAGATCTTACATAAATGTATTTCACAGTCTCTTAAATCAGATTACTCAATCAAAAGTTCAACATTCCTAAACTAAAGGTAAGGACAACTCTTAAGTTTTACAAGTTCACTTAAAACTTGAGGATGCAATATTCATGTTTCATAATGTGATGGAAAAAGGAAAAGGCTTACCTGAGGAAAACGCAGACCTGATTAGATCAGCACACCAGCAATAGGAGAGGATATTAATGTTTTTGTTCAACTTTTCATTCTTAACAGCATTCTGAAAAAAATTGGTACAACCATCATGCAGGACAAGGCGCCCTCCAGCCCGTTTGATGTCGTCAGCATTTATACCCTTCAATACCCCAGACTCTATCACTCTTAAGTTTGCTTTTTTCTCAAAATCTGAAAGTTTCTCAAGTGCTGCACGCAGCCCGAGATAGTTGAATTTGTCCTCTACAAAGTACAATTAATCACAAAAAAATTTATCATCAACACTCCAAGCCAATTAGCAGGTCTAGAAGATTGACAACATTTATGGTCATGAGAGAACCATGATAAACACTCACCTTTATCAGAATGCAGTATGCTGTCAATGCACTGTTCATACTCTTCAGTGTAATCCTTGGAAAGTTCTCCCCATGTATTTCTTAAATCAACTGAGGACATCCGAGCAAGTTGAGTTCCAGATTGGTTTTGATCTGATTTTGGAGCTGTTATAATTGCTATTTCCGCCAAGATCGCTGATGAGTCCACAACAGTGCACGTCAAATCAAAATCTGAAAATAACACGAGACATTTTTCTGTTGGGTTGTGCTCTTTAGAGAGTGGAGCAACAATTTTCTGCGCAAGTGGCTGGGCTAGAAAGAACTCTATTTCAAGCTTCATAGCGTGAAAATAGAGCTTTTCAATTATATCAAGCTCTTCCCCAGTTAAAGATACACTCAATGTTTCCAAGAGATCCTCTGTTTGCAAAGCTGCAGCCTATACAGAAAAGAAGGGATAGAACCCCCGGGGCAGATTAATTAATGAGAAGTAAGGCATATGTTGCTTTAGTTGAATGCAAACCTAGTATTGCTAACAAACCTGAAAAGCATCAGAGGAATAATTGTCTATCCACTTTTGGTAAGGATGAACACCTTCATTGGGATCAACAAGTGTCTGCAACTCCTTACCCAGAAAGGCATAAAGCCTCATACAAGGTGTCATGGCACCGATAGTATAAGCTGCCAATTTTGTTTTCTCAAAAGGAGTAGCGAGTTTACCAGGAGCTTTTATTCCATCAACCTTTCCCGAGGCCGTTGCCAACAAAAAATCTGTATACTTAACAGTTGCAGCATTTGGAGTGATGTCTTTGGGCAAACTAAAACCCCATACCTGCATAGGCCAATGTGGAGAACAGTTAGGAAAACAGTAACACAATGGAGTGATGTCAACTTAGAAGCAAACGAAATGGATTACAGTTATCAAACTTAGCCAATAAACATCCCACAAGCTATTATGTCAGGTTTCTGGGTATCTAGTATTTCACACAACAAGATGGCATATGATCAAGTTATTTAGCAAAAGCAAACCAAAGAGCCAATCACATGACTAATCTTATTTTTATCCACCATAGACATGAAATAAACACGGAGTAGCATAATAAGCAATGTGTTACTGATCTAATTCACAAATAGTGAAGATTCCAGACTTATGAAAATAAATCTACATACAATCTTCATCTTCTTCTGTCCTCAGAGGTTAATAGTTTAGATCCAAAAGGTGTCTAATAGATCCAGAAAACTATCTAGAAAACAATTTTAAACAGTAAATCCTTGATGCCATTAAGAGAGATTTAGTATTGTGATGATTTTAAACACTAAATCAAAAGTTTTCTACCCATCTTACAGAAGGTCTATTTTACAAACAAAGACCAGAGTATTATTACTTACATCACCAGATGAATCATGCATTTTGAGTTCTTTAAGAACATTTTTTCGGAGTTCAGCAATCCCAAGTTTTGCATCGTCATCATCAGCACATTCCTCAGCCATTTCATACCTGATGAACAACTTTTGGACCCTTACAATTAGAAATTATATCGCATTACTATTTAAACAGAGAGTTTAAATTATTAACAAATAATTAACAGAGGTCAAATAGTTATCTATAATCGATTCCACTAAAATAGGTTTCACAAGCATGCACAATCTTCATTAAACTGGAAATTCTTAAAGTGTAAACAGAGAGTTTAAATTATTAACTTCAAAACCATTTAACAACCTATGACACAAAATTAAAATTACAAAAATAAGAAACAGAAACAGAACATATTCTTTTGCAAGAAAGCTGATAGAATCTCTCAACTGCTAATATTTTCCCACCAAAGAATGAAGTATTCCATTAAACTAACATTCACAAGAATAAAACACCTATAAAATCGTTTGCACATTACGAATCTCTCCCTACGTTATTTCCTAATATATCAAAGAAAATATCCTCACTAAGAATCTCTCCCTACGCTTATCATTAATTTACTCACTAATTCTATCACGATTTCAAGCACAATTAAAAAAATCGTGATACGTGAAACAGGCATATGAATTCTATACCAAGAAACAAACATCAACATAGAACAAACTTTTATTAAAGAAAAACTGATAAAAACATTTAACGACAAAAAAACATAAGAACACGAAATGTAGATCAAATGAACACACAAAAGTTAGGATTACTAACGCTTTCACAAATGCACGGAGGAAATACACGTCCTGTGCGATATAATCGCGAAATGAGTCGAGCTTGAGATTTCCCGCCGCCAATGCGATCACAAACGGAGTGTAAAGAGCTTCAGTCCACTCCTTCTTGAACTTTAACCAGTACTTCTTTCCTAAGCCGTCTTCTATCGCTGCCGGCAACTTCCCCGTTGCCGACGATGCCATCGTAATTGCTTTAAAATCACCGGTAGTCGATGCGAATTTGCGAGATCGGAGACGCTGCACGAACGCCGGGGAAGGAACAGAACGAGAAGAAGTGGAAAACAGATTTGTGGAGAAATTGGGCGATTGCCGCGATGATAGGGTTTTGAGGGAACTTATCAGCTTCTGCATCAAATTTAGCGTGATTTTCCTTATTCTTCCAGAGTTTATTCCTCCAGAAGGATGTTCCACCGGTTTTGTGCAGCTGGTGGAGACGGCTGCAGCTGCAGCTGCGGAGGCGGTGGACGGTGGTGGCGGAGAGAGGCGGAGAGAGAAAATTGGAAAGTTTAAAATGGGCGGATGAAAATAAGGCGTGATGGGCTCTAAAATATATATATATATATTCCAGAAAAGCCCATTTATCAATCGGCCCATTTATCCCTATGCAGTTACAAGTGGGTCCCACTAGCCCGAAGTCAGTTAAACAGTTTTTTTGTTATTTTCGCATGGAGTCAAAAATTAATTAACCCTTTTTTAATCTAATTTTAATTATTTTTATTTAATTTTTATCCGAAAGAACTTGATAAGACGAAAGAACTTGATAAGAGTAGGAGAGAAAACATATACTAGCATTTGCACCTAGAGGTGCCCACGGTTCAGGAACCGGTAGTTACGGTTCGGAACCGCTGGTTCCGGTTTTGGAATTTGTTGTACCGGAACCGAACCGCGGGGGTGTTTCGCGGTTACGGTTCTGGTTCCAAAACCGTCGGTTTCGGTTCCGAACCGACGGTTTGCTGGCGCTTTTTTTATGGTTTTTCACGGTTTCGAACAATCGGTTTTTTGCGGTTCCGGCTTGGTTTCACGGTTTTTCGGTGGTTCCGGCACGGTTTCGGTTCGAAATTTTTTGGACCTGAACCGAACCACAGTTCAAAAATCGACGATTTCGGTTGGAATAAATTCTCACGGTTTCGGTTCAGAACCATAACCGGCGGTTACGGTTTCGGTTTTAACCGCCGGTCGGTAAACCTTGGGCAGGTTTGCACCTCACGCTGTTCTAATTGTACCTTCAAAACATAAAACGTTATTATCGGATTTTTAAATTTTATTTATTTTTTAGTTTATTTTATTTTAAGGATAACAAACTGTATTAATTAATCGTATAACACCTGAAGCAATCAGTTGAAACCGTTAAAATTTGGATTTTGGAATAATTAATTTTTTTATTTTAAGCGGAAGATATAATGCTTAGATAGCGTTTGCACCTGAGGCTGTAATGCTTGTACCTCCAAAATCCTAATTGCATCAAAAAATGGCGGTTTTCTGAAATCTTGCTCAGTCGCCCATGCTCAATGGGGTCTCAAGCAGTTCAATTTTTCTGCGAATTCAGAAGTCCAGCTTGTCATAATCACTTCCGCAGATTCATAGACGACGGCGGCCGAACCAATTACAAGGCGTGTCGGTGGCGGTTTTTTACCGGTGGCCGGAGGTGGAATTGGGAGGGGAATTCGAGACCTAACCGACGGTCCAGATTCAGCGATGCTTATTCAGCAGACGAGTTCGATGAGGAGGATGTGTTGGAGTTCAGGAACGCCGTGAAGCAGAGGGTTTGGTGGTCCGATGATGAGGAGGAGGAGGAAGATGGTTTTGGGATTCTCGAAGCTTCGATTGGATTCGATTGGGTGTTTAAGGTAGTGTATTAGGTCAATTTATCGCTTGCTTTTAAATTGTATATTAATGTAGAATCATGACAATTTTCCTCCATAAATTTACAATTTTTATTGATTCCTGCAGATTTAGAAGTTAATTGAAGTTATTTTCGTTTTCTTTAAATTGAGTTTGTGATGTTTTAATGGTAAATTCAGTAGTTGAGAGTAGCATAGTTGCTGAAATTTTCTCAATTTTGTTGCTGCATTGTATTTGGTGAAAGAATCTGTGAATTTTTTAGAATAGCCTTGACGACGATGAATTGATCTCAGTTTGCAGCTTAGAGTTGATTATTGGCTAGTATTTGTTTGATTATGCAAAACTGGAGTTTAAAGTTATGTGTTTCATGTTTTTCATTGAGTCTTCTTTGTTGAAAATGAGGCTTTGAGAAATAGGTTTCTCACATTTCCTTGAACATCTGGTTCTTGTTTATGTATGTAAAGGTCACTGTATCAGCATTAGATTAACTGTTTTTTAGTGTTTGATGCATGAAAGCAAGGATCATGTGTAGTGGATAACTTTGTTGGTGCGTACATTAGTTCGAATAGTTTGTCTCACACTTCAATGAGATGATGGAGTTCAGTTATAGTGCAGATACTTCGAGCCTTTGGATGGATGGTTCCAGCAGTTGTGATCTACTTTTTTATGGGCAGGGGCCCTGATTCTATCCTCATGGCAGTTGCTCTTCCCCTTGCTCAGTCAGCGTTTTATCTAGTTGCGGACATGGTGTGGGGGAGGGCCGATGAAACCCCTAGACGGAAGTCTAAGAGGAAGAAGAGGCCATTCACTGGTAGTTCTAGAGCAAGAAAAGAAAAGGGAGGCCAGACCCGGAATAGGAAGGAAGCTGGGAATTACAAGTCATGGTTCGAAGGCAATAATAACAATGCAAATGAGAGCAGGAATCGTCAAGATTTTGGAGGGTGGGATGAGCTAGATAATCCAGTGAGAGCGGAGAAGGATCCTCGTGTGGCGCCTATTAAGAAGGAAGAGGAACCAGGAGCGAACGAGTGATTTAAGATAACTAGGAGAACAAAGGGTAAAAGTCCATTGCTCGTGAGACTCTTGATTTCAATGTTCCATTTTTGGGATTTTGGACCAAGTTATTCCGATCTCGAGATTGCATGCAAAATTGTCCCCAATTTTTGATAAATCAGCCTTCAATTGCTAAGCTCGCTTGACTTCTATACCGGTAAGGATCCAGAACAAGGGCAGGCATGGTGAATCGACACTGCTCTTTAAGGTTCCGTTTCTTTGGCTTCAGTTCTCCCATTTCAGGCATGGATTATATTATGAGCCTTTGTTAAGGTTTCGATTGTTGTCATTCGTTGTGCCACTATTATTGTTCGTTGTCTATTCAAGAACCGTTCTCTGTATACGTTATTTTCTGTTAAGGACGAATGAGGTTGAATATATACCATCTTATAGAATGTGAAACATTCATTGTCTTGACATAGGACTCTGTTACACAATGAAGCTTATCTAGATGGAATCAAAACACAGCAAAAACATCAAATTATAGGCATATACTACCTAAAAACACTGTTACCATTAACCACTAGTCCTTGTTTACTTGTTTGACATCCTAATGCGTTTTGAAACACATTGGTTCCTGTTGTGGTAGATGCTGAATTCTTGAACATGCCTGGACCGGACCTATGCACCCTGCTGTCGACGCTCCCCTGTCGGAGTTTCCCCCGGTTCGATCCTTGTCATCTTGAAGTGTGGCAGAGTTTTTTCATCTTCCTGGTCATGGTAGATGTAGGCTAAGCCACCATGCCTGGTGACATCCATTCCGGCCATTTCATCATCGGACGAAATCCTCAGCAACCTCAGCTTGTGGAGCACCAAAAACAGTGGTGCCATTGTCACCGTGACCCACAAGATAATCACCAGAATTTGGACGATCTGGGCGCCCAAGAGCCTCCCGCCACCGCCCATGAGCAGCCCGTACGGCCTATCTGGTTTCCCTGGGTAAACCTCGTTTACAAAAGCTTTCTTGGCGAATAGCCCAGTGAATAGCAAGCCCCACGCGCCACAGCCACCGTGCAGCTGCGCCGCCTCCAATGGGTCATCATACTTTACCTTCTCGGCCAGCTTGTTGAACCCTATCAACACCCAAGATGCCACGAAGCCGCATATAATTGCAGCCCATGGCTCAACCACAGAGCACCCTGAGGTGATTGCGGCAAACCCTCCCAACAAGCCGTTGCACACATCAATAACATTCCAATGCCCAACCAAGAGCCTCTTCCCGAACAGGGTGGTTAGGGCAGCCGTGCTTCCAGCTAATGTAGTCGTGACAGCAGTTCTCCCCACCGCGCTCCACTGGCCGTAGTAGGCCCCCCTAGTGTCGTATGACTTAGCTATGGCCAGAAACGAACCGGGGTTGAAACCATACCACCCGAACCATAGAAGGAAGGTGCCTAGCACCACTAGCGATGCACTGTGGCCGCGCAGGGCGACAGACCGGCCACTGTGGTCGAACCGGCCGATCCTCGGTCCCTCAATTAGCGCTCCCCATAAACCAGCAATGCCACCGACCATGTGGACGACACCCGAGCCAGCAAAGTCGATGGCTCCCGAGCCAAAGAGAAAGTTCCCGTCGGCCTTCGCTGCGCCAGCCCAACCGTCGCCCGACCAGACCCAATGTGAGACCACCGGATACACGAACCCAGTGAGGAATGAGGAGTATATCAAATATGCCACAAATTGAGTTCTTTCTGCAATCGAACCGCTAGTAATGCCTGATCACAATATACAACGTCATAATATTATTATTGGACAAATATACCCTTTACTATATACCAAAATGACATATACATAATACACTAAACAAAACTGTTAAAAAAATATTGTGCTGAATCTATTATTAATGTCAGAATAAAACCCATTATTTCTCTTCCCTTTGTTTTTGGTTTCATATCCAATTTTCCTATATGTATTAACCCTGCAACCGTTGACATTCTGCATTAACACCATCAATCAATGCCACATTATTTTCCAATGACTTTTTCCCTTTAATTCCATTAAAGTCATAGATTTTTACGTTTCACAGAATATATCATACTAATTATTTACAAGAAAATTAGTGATGAAAATCTTAATCACCTGCAGCAGCAATGGCGAAAGCCCATTGATACAAGAAGAAGCTATAATCCCCGGCGGGAGAGGGGAAATCTCTGAGGCCGAAGAAGTGTTTTCCGATGAAGCCGTTCGAGGGGCCACCGAAGGCGAAGGCGTAGCCGAAGAGGTAGTAGCTGAGGCCGCCGGCCGCGGCGTCTAGAACGTTCGTGAGCATGATGTTCATGGTGTTCTTGGCGCGGACCGATCCCGCGCAGAGCATGGCGAAGCCGAGCTGCATGGCGAAGACCAAGTAGGCCGAGAAGAGGAGGTATGTGTTGTCGATGGCGAACTTGGCCCCGTCGAGGCGGGCGGAGACCTCGTCGAAGCGGGTGCAGAGGAAGGCGGCCGCGGCGGTGGCGTTGGCCGCGGAGCCGCCGAGGAGGGGGAGGAGGTCGGCTGCTGAGCAGCTTATGGAATCAGCCATGGACAAAAAAAAAAAGATTTGGGGATGAGAATGAATTATTAGAGGAGAATTGATATTTATAGAGATTTTGTGGGAGACTTAGGGTATTTTGGACATTTATATGTGTTAATTATAGTACATATTTCGCAATTAATTTGGTTCTAATTATATTGTGTTCATTATCATGTAAAGCTGTATTGAGTAAATTCATGTTTTTATTCAATGTATGCAAATTAGGTTATATAGTATGAAAATATATTTCGCAGTTAATTTGGTTCCACATATATCCTGATTTTCAATTAGTGCAAGTTATATAAATCTGAATTATTTTTGTCAGTTTAATATTTTTTTTTGGGTTGGAAAAATATAATTACCTAATTTTAAATTCATTTTTATAAAGTCATAGTAATATATACTAGAAAATTGGTGATATTTCATAAATACAATATTTATGAAATTGGTGATACAATGATTTGTGAAGTCATAATATATTTCCCTAATTTCAAATAAAATTGATGATATATCGAAGGCACAATTAATGATATGGCACATAAATTATGAAGTCACAATATAGATTTTAGTTGTGAGGGGTATCATCATATTCTAATATTAGTCTAAAAATATCAACAGAAGCTTGACAAGTCATGGTGGAGTTCTAAAAATATGAGATTCTTTTCACATTTTGTATGATTCCTGTAAAAAGTAGGAGTAATAAATTTTGGATTCAATACATTTGAATCTTGAATCTTGCTGTTGACCTTTTGAATGTCATTAATTATTGGGTTGAAAATAGCAATAAAGCGTTATAAACAATTTGCCTAATATAATATAGGCCAGCAATGAATTAATTGAGATAGGTATCATGAACTGGATCTCTATCTGTCAAAAGGTCAGATATTTCATAGAGCTTTAGATAATTACCAATTGGTCAAATTAATAGTAGTACTACTTTTTGTATAGAATGATTTAATCAGTTTGATTAAATAAGATAAATTTGATGTCCACATCATCATTACATAGAGATTATTAAATAATGAAAGAAGTTCTTTTGACCTCGATGCAAATTATATCTAATTTAGTCTCCTACCTTTTGCACGAATATGTAGTTGAGATTTGATCCTATCATAAATATTGAAAAGCTTATGTGATTAGCTTTTTTTAATGTGTAGAATCAGTTTTACGAAGACAACTGAGTAATTAGTAATTGAGTGCGTTTGCAAAGCGGAGTGTTGATTCCTTTCTAGTCAATTTTTGGTATGAGTTTGTGTGTTAATAAAGTGATTAAAGCCTATACTCAAAATTTATAGGATCGAATTACTATACTCAATGTTTATGTGTGTTGATTCTATAGGTATAAATTATAGGGCTTATAATTTTTGACACAATACGATAACACGATATGAATCGGTACAAAATTAATGGGTTTGGGTCAGAGCTTATTGGGTTCATGTCCTTATCGAGTCGACCTGTTAAGGACACGAAAATTTCGTGTTGGGTTCGTGTTATCTGTTAACAATACGTGTTCGTGTTATCCGTTAATAAATAATATTTTAATATTATTAAATCTTATCATTTTCATTTTTCAATACTCCTACTTATTAAATTGACTCTCATAGTCTCATTCGCTTATAGCTCATTTAAATCATTTAAATATATAATCAATTTCCAATACGTGTTGTTATCGTGTCGTGTTGACCCGAAGTGGTTCGTGTCTTTAATGGGTTCGTGTCGTGTTCGTGTCGTGTCCGTGTCTTAAGGTAGCGGGTCGTGTTGGTGTTTGAGGTTTTCTTAACGATTCGTGTTCGTGCTTGTTGTTATCGTGTTCGTGTCGTCACGATAACGACGCGATAACGACCCGACACGCACGATTTGCCACCCCTAATAAATTATACTAATTACTTACATATAATAATAATTTATACATATAAAATCTAACAGCAATATTGATATTTTGTATTTTCTAATATGTTGACCGAACCAATCTCCATTATTGTGAGAATCTGTGGAAACCGTAGGCGTTTGGACTTTGGAGTTTGGAGGGTAAAATTGAATTTAATACTAAATCATAGTGAATGAATTTTATAATTCAAGAGGCTAAAAATGTGATCAGAAGGGTGACCTCTCATTGAGAATAATTGGTTATCAAATTAATTACATAAGAAAATATCAACTATATAGAAAAGTCAGATCTAAACAGCATATTATAAAGTTAAAAGAAGTAAATAGCTGAAAACGTTGATGTCTGCATATACTATGACAGCACAATTTGTGGCTACTTTTCAAACAAGACGAATCTCGATGAATTTTAAGACAAAATTATAAGCAAAGAAATCCAAATTATTGATAATTTAGCTATAAGTAGTGGGTGAACTAACATCAAACGTGATGTCACTATACATGTTTGTCTCATTTGGCTTCTTCTTACTTAATTTCGAATATATTGAATTATTGATTACTTTATTTTGTTACACGCGATACCTATCAATGAATCTTATATATAAAATAATCATCGATGACTATGTAAAATCTTGTTAGTTCATAAAATATCTCAATTCAATTTCCTCTTTTAGCTAAAATAATATTTTTAATTCCTCTTATTTTATTCTGGAGTAGTATTTTATTTTTTCCCATTAACATATACTCCCTCCGTCATGAAAATTTGTCACATATTTTCTTTTTCGTCCGACCCTAAAAATTTGTCACATTTCAATTTTATCATTTTTTGCATTGGATCTCATATTCCACTAACTCATTCACACTCACATTTTATTTTAAAACTAATATATAAAAACAGGACCCACATGCCACTAATTTTTTCAACTCACTTTCTATTACATTACATTTCTTAAATTCCGTGTCGGGTCAAATGGTGCCAAACTTTAAGGGAGGAGGGAGTATTATTATATCTACACTTATTCATTCAAATCAATTTCTTAAATTCCACGTCAAAAATAAAAACTAAAAGTAGCCTGCATTGGATGAGAAAAACACTCATTTAACCAAAAATCCACTCAAACATATGACTACAAACAAAAAGGAGTAACAACACTTGATAAGATGAAAATATGAGAAAACTTCATCTTTTATAATAGAGACTAGACAAAAGATCAAATTACATCACAACTGTCAGCAAAAGAAGCAATACAATTCAAAGAGCATACAATTTCACTTATCCTTCGACTTCAATTGTCCTGCAAGTAGGACTAGCCCGACAGACGCGAACGCAGATAAGAACGTTGATGAGTAGAAGATCGACAGCAGCGTCAATCGAAGCGACTGCATTTCACATCATTTCTCCATTCAGCAAAGACCGTATGATGAAAACGAAATGTACAAAAAATGAGTTTACTTTAGGCACCTTAGCAAGGAGCAATGCGTTGTCATTTGCATACTCCAACGAGCTCTCTGGTATGCGTTGGATGCCTTGACTCACTTGCCAAGTGAGAATCCTGCAAGCGGATTTTCAAAAAGAAGGCGTGAGTTTCTCAAACTTTGCTCGAGAATTGAGAATCTCACAGCTCAGGCGGAGTGTACCCGAAGAAGAAGGCAATGACAGCACCAGTATACGCCTTTTCTGGAGTCAATTCGACCTGGAGCTCGCCAAACTGCAGAGAGGCAGGAGTATGGCCACATCATTTCCACAATATAGTGATTATAGAACATGATTTAGTTCAATTGCAAGACGATATACCTTTAGAACCCTAGTTTCCTGTTTTGGTTCTTCATCAGCTACCTCGGAAACTGGAATTTCGGACAATGCCTTTCCTGCTCTGTTCATGACTTTGGCAATCTATGCTGATTAAGAATGATCAACAGTAAATTGAGGTGCAGAAAATGCTTATGGTGAACGTAATCCGAAACCAGAAACCGAAAAAAAAAAGCAACAAGAAACTCAAGGGTGAAACAAATGTACTTTCACGACTTCATTTAAGACAATATTCTATCCATACCATTTGAGGTTCACCTTGACCATACTGGCCCATCGCCTGGAACCTTCTAGAAGCCGAAACCAGGCGCTTGCCAAGTGCTAACTAGCAGTAAGACCGAAATCAGTAAGCACTAATACAGACGTTTTCACGAACACGAAAAACACCACAGAGAGCGGTATCACCGCAGACTTGCCTGACTTGTTATTACTGGTCAGAGAGCCCACTAGCTGGGGGAGCTTGCTCACCAAAGCTGCTGAAACTGACGTCTCTGCATTTTCCCACGCTCGACTTATATTTAACAAAGTCTCTCCAGCCTCTTCACCACACTGACATACAAATGCAAGCAGACAATTCATCATCAACACATCAATCACTTCAAAATCTCTAATGCATTTCAAATTTCAATCAATAACACAAACTGACCTCATCTTTGACAGTGCCGTTTGAGAGATCAAAGGCCGCATCATTCAGCTTCAACATTTTAAAGCGAAAAGTTAATTTCTCTACAAAAGTGAAGAAATAGAGAAAACGAAAAAACAACAGCATGAAAATCAGGAATTGGTTTAGTCGCGTTCGAGCAAAGTTCAACCATCAATGCTTAAGATGTAAACCTAACTCATCTCCACAGCACAGCTGCAAAATTCAGAGCCATACCGAATGCGACACAGCTATCCGCAGACGCTATTTATCACCTAAAGCTAGTATTTGTGCTTCAAATTACAAATTCTCATCCTACTAATGCAAAGTTATGACCATTATTCAGCTACATTACACAATGCATAAATCCATGGTTGCATTTCAGAATTTTTACATAAAATTGCAGGCACAGCTTATCTATTCTATCTTCTACAGTTATGCAAAAGGTACAAACATCCATGCACAGTGTACACATTTCACAAAAACATAAACTCTAAAAACTCGAGATTGAAAAATTCGAACTCTAAAACAAGCACACGTCTCCAATTAGTAAGCTTACATCCAGACGGAGATCATTCGGTAACTGCTTAAAATAGTCCGCGGGAAGAACAAAACAATCCTGCGAAAAAAAACAGAAAAGTAAATCTCCGATTTAGTTAATTGCATAAATCACAATACAATTGGCCATACCGCGAGCTCCTGGAGAAGAATTTGCAGGTCACGGTCAATGGATTTGGAAGAATCCGATGATTCTGCGAGAGCAAATGATATTGTTCGAAGCGATTTCGACTTTAGGGGTCTCTGATTCGGGAAGGAGGGGATATGGAGGGGAGTTTGGGGGAAAAAGTGGGAATGAGAGGGAGAGAATTTGGAGGGAGGAAGAAGATTGAGAGCTGAGAGTGAAGTAGTAGCCATTTTTTGGTTTCTAAGCAGTTTTTTTCTGTTAGATTTATTTCAATATTTATTTTTATTTTTATGGTTTTGGATTTGACATGTGGACTGAATATGGACAAATTATCCAATATTTTGGATCATGTAATTATAATAACGATAATTATGTAATCTGTAAATGAATAAAAATGTTGATTTTCTCCTAAATCTCTAGATATTTAATTTACATAAATTTATCTTTTCTATTAGGAACAGTTAAATATGCACTCCCTCCGTTCCGCGGTAGTAGAGGCGTTTCTTTTCGGCACGGGATTTAAGAAAAATTGTGTTAAATGGGTTAAATAAAGGAAGAATAAAGTAAAAAGTGAAAAAAGTAAAGAAGTGAAGAAAGAATAAATTAAGAGAGAGTAAAGTAAGAGATAAGAAATGTGTTAACTTTTGCTATAAAAGGAAATGACTCAACTACTATGTAACGTACCGAAATGGAAAAATGACTCAACTACCGCGGAACAGAGGGAGTATTACTCTATTAATTTACTTGAAATTAATAAATATTCTCAATTTGGTTTTAAATGTAAAGAATGAGTAATTCATATGTCCAATTATTTATATGAACATTTATCATCAAACTTAAAAAAAATATTGGAAAAAATATATCACCATTTAATCTTTTCGGAAAAAGGAATAACTAAACACTAAACTGGAAAGTTTTAAGTTTTAACATCATTTTTTCTGAAAGTACTATGTAATGGTACACTTCTCAAAAGCAAGCCTCTAAACTAAAAGTATTACAGATAAAGAGCACAATGCAGTTTCAAGCTACTTCAGACGGCGTCGATCTTTGCTACTTTTCTCTGCTCAGTTTGGCCTGTTAGAGGGCACTGCATCTCAGTCCAGCTTATAGGAACCATCGTTGCACCTGCACGAGTTTAGAATGTATCGTTTAAGGAGCATGAGAGTATGTAAATCATGCCCACGAAAGGAAGATTTGAACTGAATGGAAAATCAAGAACAAGGTATTAGAATTGTTTCAGTCTATGCATTCCTTAGCGAGGCTATAATTACTAGTGGACAAGTTTAAACAGATAGACAGGTAGAGAAGTTCATACCAGCAGCGCTTTCGGCTGAAACAACACCGAGTTCATTCTTTGCAGTTGACAAATAATAAGCTCGAGCATCACCAAGAGACAGCTTTTAAAGGGAGAAACATTAAGGATAGCAATGGCATTGAATAATAAAATCAGTGTATCAACTCGCATAGGCAAAATGAATCCAAACCATTTCAACGATTTGAATAGAGAAACCATTTTCAAAATTGATGTGAAAATGGTATGAAGGATACAACTAAAGCTTTAACTATGTCGCCAGGACGGAAAGAGGAGTGCATTTCTACTTTGTCAATCTCCGTTGCCCTGACATCTTGCTGCCTGTCGTATGTGCACATTCCAAGACAAGGTAGTCATCACCCATTAGGTTCCAGAAAGAAAAATGGTACTCAAAGTAAAAGTAACACCGATAAATGGAAAAGTGAAAGTCGCACCTAAGATATCATGCCACTATCATCTAGTTATATTCGATGAGATAATAAGCATTAACTATGGTCTGAACTCTCAATCGCTAGTAGTCTCAAGAAAAGCCAACAATGCCTAAAAGAGTAAGAGTTACTTCACATACCTAATGATGCCTGTAAATTTTTCTTTAACGGACTTGGGACCTACACAAACAATATCCGCAGAAGCCATTTTAGCCATCACCTTTGTAACCTGTCACAAGAACAAGTAAAATATGGCAAAGTATAAGCATAATCAGAATAGTCTCAAGTTTACCTCAATTCGCAATCAGCAAACCTCTGATTACTACGATCACTTTCTAAAACCAACAACTCCTAGAATACATATAGAGTATACTCTTGCTATCTCATAAAATTGCCATCAAAATCTCCTATATATTCCCCTTAAAAGACTCAAATTATAAAAAAATACAAGCTACTTGTGCCTAGGCTTAATTTAGCTTATATATGAATTAACATTAAGAACTAAAATTCATTAGATAGAGCAATAAATGAACCAAGCTGCTCCAATATTCAATATGCATATACTAATATTTATAAAAGAAAATTACTCAATTATAAGTAAGCTTAATGTGAGCTAAATTATGCCCTAACTCAGCTCATCACCAAACCAAAATCAACTCCATTTCCACAAGCAAAGCAAAATTAGCAGATTGAAAAACCTTACTCTTGCAGTAACAACAACACCGGGCTCCGGCACCGGACCGTGCGACTTGTGCCCCTTCACCTCCACCGTCGCCCTCTAAAAACAACAATCCACACATAAATTCCCAAAAAAGCCAAAAAATTACAAAATAAATTGAATATTCAATCCAGCTCAAAATCAGCAGTGTTTCAGGAATTGGAATTACCTGGTCGTCGGAGTCGATTGGGGCAGGAGTGATGGAGCGGAATCCAGTGAGCGAGGCGTATATGGTTTTATCGTGGGAGGAGAAGTAAGCGCCGTAGCCAGGCTTCAGCTCCAGAGCTTTTCCAAGTACATCACCAGGCGTCACGAAATTCTCCTCTTCTCTCTCCTTCATTGCAATACTTTTCCAAGTTAGAGAGAGAGAGAATTCCTTTTTGCAGGTGGCGGTGGCGCAAACGGAGAGAAGCAGCAGATTTGCCGCTCTTTGTTTCTGTATTTGTTTTTTTTTTTTATTTGGGCCCTTTTTAAGGGTTTGATAGAAATTTATTTGCTGAGAAATTGGGCCAGATTTTTTAACTGGCCCACATAGATTCTATAGCCCATTTGTTTAGAATATTGATTCATAGGTGCCCACGGTTCAAGAACCGGCGGTTACAGTTCGGAACCGCCGGTTCCAGTTTTGGAAATTGTTGAGCTGGAACCGAACTGCAAGGGTGTTTCGCGGTTACGGTTCCAAAACTGCCGGTTTCGGTTCCGAACCGGTGGTTTTTCGACGGTTTTCACAGTTTTTCATGGTTACGAACCGCCCGGTTTTCCGGCGATTTTCAAGGTTCCGATTTGGAACCGCTCGGAACCGGCGGTTCCGGCACGATTTCTGTTCGAAAATTTTTAAACTTGAATCGAACTACGGTTAAAAAATCAACGGTTTCGGTTCGAATAAATTCTCACAGTTTCGGTTCGGAACCATAATCGGCGGTTACGGTTTCGATTTTAACCACCGATTGTAAACCATGGACAGGTCTATATATACCCTTTATTTAGTTGCTCGAGATTAACTTGTTCATAAATAGTCCGGAGATAGATCTTAGTAACAAGGTACTAATATAAAATAGTAAAAAACTCAATCTTTCCCACAGTTGAATCTGTCCGAAAGTAGAATAACACAAGTTAATTAAGATAATTAAAGCCACACTTTATACTATTAATAATTACCTTTTTCCAAATTAAATATAGCTATTTCCTTACCTGTTTTATGCTTACATAACACATTTCTTCCTACCAACACGTACAAAACTAGAGAAACAAAACGAGCAAAAACATGGTTGGAAATAGCACCAATTCTACAATTTTAAGTAAACTACACAAAGAATTTGGACTTGGGCCGGCCCGCCCTACTATTACGGGCACTCCGGGCTTTTCCCGGGTCCTCCATAGTAAAAATGTGTGCCCCACTCATTGTTGTAGGCACTCTTGATGTTGTAACAATTCGTATTCTCGGCCAATGTTGATATATCCCGGGCCGAGCTAAGACTGTTGTCCGAGTCGACGATCTCTAGGTTTCGAAAATAGCTTGCCTTGCCAAAGCCCGCTTCGGCATAATGGCCCGAGCCCATTTGGGTTGAGGTGTGCTGATCATTGGGCCTGGAATTAACAACCTCGCCTCCCCATTCGACCATCGTGGCCCGGTCCGTTAAATGGGTGAATAGCTCGTTGGGCCAATAGCCCACTAATGTGCTATCACCAAAGCTCATCCACCAATTTCCCAATTTAGGGTCCTATTTTTATGTTAGGTTAAAATTGTGTTTTTTTGAAATTTAATTTGAAACTTTGATGAGTGAATCTAACCTTCCATATGAGAATGGTGACGTCGAATTGATTTCCGCCGGTGGATGACACCGGTGAGATGGCGGCTCCGATGGCAATCCGGCTATTAGTTTGTATGAATCCGGAGCATAGGAGATTGTAACACCCCGTTGCTTGATATGAGTCGCTCTGAAAAGTTATTATAAGGAAAAAAATAAGAAAAGGTTATTATATTTATTTGAAGTTATGGAGAGAATTATGAGTCAGTCATCTTTGATCTGAATTAATTTACTATAAAATTTATTACATTAATAATAAATTAATAGGAGCCCATAATGGCTAATTAATGCATTTTTCCTAATTTATGTAGACTATACATGCATGCGATGACAAGGTTAAATGAAATAGACCATTTTGGCCCTGCATATTTAATAAGGAGATGAACAATTCATCAATGCTTGCAGAAGATGGGTAAAGTAAAATAAATGCACTCCCAATTATTGCAAAATCTCATTTCCAACAGATTCCAACCCATTGACTTCAAGAATTCACTGAATTTCTCACCAAAAAAATATTCCAAATTATTGTTTCTTAATAATATAAGTGGACCAAAAAACATAACAATCACATTGATGCAGGAGGGTGAAATGTCACTTTTCATGAGTTAATATTGCTATAAATACATGGTCTCTCTTGACATGTACAAAATTTAAGTTCATGTCTTTGGACCCCTCTTTACAAATCTCAAGCCTTTAATTTGTTGGATATTTCAAGTTAATTTGATTTATTAGTACCTAAAATAAAGAACTCTGATTATTATCCCTTCTTAAATAGTTGGCCTAAGAAATTAGTACAATGAAGACATATTCTCTCCCCATAGTTAACTAAATTTACATGCTACCTTAATCCATAATTAATAAGTCTCATTTTTCTCTTTTGATTCATCAAATAAAAATTAGTTATCTTCTAGTTTCACTATTCTTTAATGAAAATGAAGAGAAATTAGTAACATACCGTCCAATAAGTGAAGAGTCTTGGTCTGCTATCACCATACAACTCCGGACTAACCTGACTAGTACAACCCATCAAAGCTTCAGAATTTCAACCTTTTCACAATTATTCACAAATAATATTATACTCCCTCCGTCCCGCTTTAGCAGTCTCATTAACTTTTCTGCACTCGTTTTGTAAAAATGATAATAAATAGTTAAAGTGGAGAAATAATAAAATAAAAAAGAGAATAATATAGAGAAGAGTCTTATCTACATTATTCTCTTTTTTACTTTATTATTTCTCCACTTTAACTATTTATATCATTTTTATAAAACGAGTGCAGAAAAGTCAATGAGACTGCTAAAGCGGGACAGAGGGAGTAACATCCAACATATAAAAAATAATTCGTCATCTTCATATGTAATCTAGATTAGGAAAGCAAATCATTAATCAATTAACCAAAAGGTCAAAAGGGAGAAAAACAGTCATAACAATTAAATACACATTTTTAAAAAAAAGTCAATGCTCAATCCTACCACAGTACTTTCTACATAAAAAGACAAACATAAGCTTATATACAACAGACAACCAAAAATTATGCTGCAAAATCCTAAAAAATTTCAAATAGTTTGACAAATTTCCCTCTAAATTAAAGATGAGGTGAACATATGATATATCTACATTGCTCAAGTGGCCAATGTATTAACGGATGTAGTTGGATGTTAACGTCAATTCGCTTGCTAAGGTGACATTGATTTATCACGAACCGACAATTATATGAAATCAAAATTAAAGGATGTTAACGTCAATTCGCTTGCTAAAATGACATTGATTTATCACGAACCGACAATTAAATGAAAATATGTGTATTTAAATGCAATTATATATAGTATGTAAAAACAAAACTCGGGATTTGAGATTGACTTTTGAAATTGATTCTTATATTCTACTCTATTGATGAGCAGATCTAATTATACATGAATGAGCCATGTGTGTGCATGTGAATGTGTGAAATGCTACACATCTCTATATGTATATGTATGTATAGAAAAACACAGAGACACGTAGGGGTGTGTGTGTGTGCGCGCGTACCTGCCAGCCGGCTTCAATGCTGTTGAGATCGGAGCCATCAAATGAGCCGGACAGAACCCATAGTTGGGAGAGGCTGAACTCGTTCACCTCTTCTATCGATGGGTCCCACACGTTTATTGTCGCTCTTGCCCCATATACCTCTCCCGATCCCGTTGTGTACGCTATCGCGTGCTTTATTTATTCAATTAATACAAAATTACCATCAATAAATTAAATCACCAAATTTAATTATTTAGTATACTCACATAATTTATTTAGTACTTATAATTAGTTTATAATTAAATCTCTTTTAAATTAACACACACGCATACCTCATGGCCATTGCCACTAACAACATCGGGGGCGTCGGCGCGGCGGCGGGCCGCGATCGCGGCCGCATATCTGGACGATTTCTTGCCGAAATGATAGAGGGATTTAGCCCTCAGGACGTCATGCACCGTGCTCCGCCGTATCGGCACGGTTCCCTTGGGGCAGCGCCGCCCCATTTGATGCCACATTTGCCACACATTTCCGCTGCTGTTTCTCTCTCCTACACCATCGGTTTCCGCCATTTTTATCCCCTTTGGCATTTCCGGTGGTGTTTTCTGAAAAAAATTATTCAGATTCTTGTAACTTTATTTTATTTTAAAAATAAATACATAAAATAAACACTTAGATTAATCCGCCCGGTTCCCACTATTGTTCGTGACTATTGGTATTTATCTATTTTTATCTCTCGTGTTGTTGCCTTTTTCTTACTTAACTTGGTCCGTCTCCACAATGCCATGATTAAATTTTGTCTCGCGATTATACTTCCCACTCTCACTTACATGACTAATTTAATTCAAATACAGTATATTCGAACTGTCATATTATATCTCAGTATTATTTTGCTAGTAAATCGAACATGACCTTAGCGTACGAAAAATAGGCATTACAATGAAAGAGTTTGTTGGGTTATTTCGGATTCTTGCAAGAATATTTGGTTGTACGAAGGGAGAGAGGTGGTTGGTAGTTAAGGAATTTATTGTACCATAAAGAGAAAACCAGTTGGAAATTTTGGTGGTTTTGGCGTTACATTTCCAAAATTTAATAAAATGTGTCCTTTTTCCTAGCTAGAACACGAGAAAAAGAAAATTAATTAATTAATTTACCTGAATTTTGTGATTCTTGAGAAGAGGATGATCCAATGCTGGCTGTTTTCTTTTATGTACACAATCTATCATATCTCCATCTGGGCTCTAAAATCACTCAAATTTGAACATCAAAAAATCAGTGAAGGCTCGTAAAAATCGAATCTTTATTATTTATGCGTTACAAGAAAAATGAACAAATCGAGCTTTGATTTCAACGTATAAAACAAGAAAGATACCTGAATGGTGAGGAGAGGGGGCTTGTTGATGCTGTCCAAATGCCTCTGAATCCTCTCAAGTCTCAAGCTGCTGACTTTTTGTGAGAATTTGGTGTAGTTTAAAGAATTGGCTTCACATAGTGGAGAGAGAAATGCAAGAAACACCACAAGAAGAAGAAAAGAAGATGATGGGATGGGGAAAAACCCTATCTTTCTTGCTCCAACACTTCCCATTTTTCATTCACAGTGATGCAAAATGAAGTGAACCAAATGAAAGAAAACACACACACTAAGAGCTCTCTCTTGAATTGAATTGAATTGAATTGAAGCAATTAAGTTGAGAAGGTGCACACAGTTCCACACACATTCAACACATCTAAATCATGATTGCCTGCAGAAAAGTGTGTGTGCGTGTGTGTATATATATATCAGCATACATGAACTAATTAATTATATCTAACAATGACTGCCCAACTTTCTTATCATTTCCTCACTGGTAAAATTGAATCTTTGTTATCATTTCACACACAATAAATGCAAAAGAGAGAAGAGTAAAAATAATGTTAGTGTAAATCATGAAGACCTACCCTCCTCACCCCTTCTTTATTGCACTCAGCCCACTTGAAATAATAAAGCATGTAATTCTACCTATCTTCCCCTCACCATTTATTTCTCAGGATCTTTAAAAATTTTAAATTTTCAGATTAAATATAGTACTCCTACAATTTTTTTTTTAATTTTATGGTATTGGTATACGAATTTTTTTTATTGGATTTTTGGATTTTATATTTTTTATGTAATTTCAAAGTTATTGGATCGGATCGGATTTCATTGCTTAGATTGCGGAATTTTGGACAATTCAATCTGACTGGGCAAAAATACGATCCGAAATCCAAATGTTCACCGCTAAAGTTATTGCAGTTGGGGAAATTTTGGCCTCCATATGAGCTGTCACAGCTTTAGTAATTAATACTCTAGTACTGATTAATTATTATCAACTACAATTTAGATTTGAGGGAATCATTTTATATTAACTTCAGATTATTGGTTTATCCTCAAGAGTTGTACTAATTGAATATTCAAACTTCAAAGTATGAAAATATAGTAGTACTACATATTAATATTATAACATATGTGGCCCAGTAATCAGAAGAAAATCAAGGCAAAAGATCTTAATGCCAAAGTTTACATATATGTATATGAAAGTAGTTTCTCTTTTTGTTCTTATGCACACGCATATGATGAGAGAGAGGTAATAAATATGGCAAATTCATATTTATCAAAAAGAGTGTAGTAAATGAGCTTGGATTTCCCAAACAAGATTAAAAGATTATAATAATAAAATTTTAGATGTCTTGCACTAGGGAATCAATTAAATAATAAAATAAGTTTTTGAAAATTTTTATAGAATTGCGTACGTGGGGGAGGCTTCTATTCTGTTTTCTTGTGGGGAAAATTCCTTGTTCCAAGCTACAAAAGCGATCATCTCCATGTGGGCTTACATCTTAATCCACAATCTTTAATGCACAAAAATATTAAGTAAATATTTATTAATTGTTTTGAGCCTACTATCTTCTTGAATCTCGAATAAATTCATCCAAAATAATAGTTTTTGGAGGTGTCAGCTTCTTTAACTCTCCATGCCTGGAAGTCTGGGTTTTTGACTCACACAATTTCATGTGCACAATGACTTTTATGTCCTCTTAGTATTAAATAATTTATTGTAGTACTGATTATTATTTAATTATTACAACTTTGTTGAGATTTGAATGCACCTTCCATGACAGGAACCAACGGCAACGCCCAATTCAGTACATATCCTGCTTATAGATATTGAAGGTACTATTGAAGAAGACAAAAAACTAAGTAAAGCTCAAGTCATAATTAACAACAAGAATGCTAATTTTAAAAAACTACTACCTCCGCCCCCAAAATTTTGACATATTTTGACCCGACACAGGTTTTAAGAAATGTAATGAAAAATTAGTTGAAAAAGTTGGTGGGACGTGGATCCTACTTTTAAAGTACTCCCTCCGTCCCATTGAAGATGACCCACTTTACTTTTTAGTTTGTCCCAACTAAGATGACCCATTACTTAAAATGGAAACACCTCTATCTCTACTTTATTCCATCTCTCTTACTTTACTCTCTCCTCTCAACACACAAAATAAATTTGCATAAAATCCCGTGCCGCCCAAGAAAGGGGTCATCTTCCTTGGGACGGAGGGAGTATTAATTTTATAATAAAATGTGAGTAGGAATGAGTTAGTTGAATATGAGGTCGACTCCCGAAAATGGTAAAAAGTGAAGTACTTAAAAATTGGACATGAAATAGATGGGATTTTTATGTCACTTTCATATTTCCTCGACTTCAGTGTAGAATGCAGTGATACATTATTTAACACAATCAATGTCATAATGCATAAAGCAGTTAAATGTTTGTATCCAATGTATAAAGAGGGGGCTAAAATCACTAGGAACAAACAAACGCACACATTATAAAACATGTCGTAAAACTAAAAACCCAATAATTTTATTACTCAAAAAGATAATTTTATATAGAAAAAAGCATGCTCACTCAGAGTTTCCAGTTTCAAAATGGATGCCTACAAAAGTTACAGAAGCAATAACACATCTATTTGGGAACAAGTATACCGCATATGCTGCTAACGGGTGCGTATATTAGTGTAACGTCTCTCAACAAATAGGACATGGGGGAAATCGGCTTTCGCCCTCGCCCCTCTGGCATTCTTTGCCCCTCGAGAGTCAAAACATCACCGATAAACAGCCAAGTCGTATTAGCCATCAAAAGGGTGAATCAGCCGCTAATCTCATCTTCACCATCTTCACTATCATCACTGCATCAACACAGCCGGTTAACACAATTGTGTAAAATCAAGAACTTTTTAAGGAAGTAAAAGTTCTGTTTTTGTTATTGCACACAAGGCAAATGAGGGGTTTATATAAAAGTGAGAACAAAATTCCTTACCTGTGTTCTGGAAGCTTTGCTATTCTTCGAGCATCCAACCCGGTAATATATTTTTGTGCAGCTTGAACATATTCCGTACCTGTAAGAAAGTATGCAGGAAGAACAGGAGTTGGACGCAATATAAAGCAGGGATTCATCTATCGTAAAACTTGAGCAAAAATTCAGAATCCAAGGGTCCACTGCTGGGCAAGAGATATTTAAAAATAGCTTACGATTTGAAGCAAACAAGAGAAGTAGAGAGGTGTACCCTTTGACAGTAGGAAGCAGTGTAGTGCACATCTTTCAGCAGCTAGCCTAACAGGTGTAGAGCTATCCTTTAAACATTCACCAAGCGCAGGTCCGAATAAGGAAACATGAAGTATGATCCCCTGTGGATTAGCCTACACAAGATTTCAGTGAGAATTAGATTACAATTTGAACATTTTACTGAAAAAGTATGTAACATTGTGCTATTCTGGTGATAATCATAAAAACACTGTACTTTGGCCACTTTCTTCAAAGAACTCAAGGCCCGTCTTCTCACTTCACTTGAGTCATCTTGGATTGCCAACACCAAATAGCTCATTGATGCCAAATGTGCAGAACTGTTTGAAGGATCGATCTGGTTCTGATGTAGTAGAAGTCTTCCGAAAGCTCGAACAGATGATTCACGAACAGGGAACTACAGAAAAACCAATGTTTTAGATCCACAAATAGCTGAGTAAAGAAACATCTACTAAGAATATCATACTATCCTAAACCACTCTACGGAAACTTATAATAACATATCACAAGTGGGGCACATATATTTCATTTTCTCTAATTATATATATTTATGATGACAACGACGTTCAGAAGAGTTATAGTGAGTTCACTTAATGCCAGTTCTGAAGAGTTTAATCAGTCCTGAACACTATACCTTATCATCCTTCAATGAACTTTTCAGCGCATCAACTATGTCTGTAAACAATGAAGAAGCACAAATTATGGCAGCATTATATCTAAGCATGGATGATATGGCTAGAGTTGATCCATGTCTTGTTGTCCATGTTGACGACGAGGAGGAATCTACTACTTCCACGAGTGTTTCAGAAACTTGAGCGCCTTCCAAGTACTGTTACAGATTACCATCGCAGTTAACACCAGCAACTTCATATTATGTACTTAAAGAAACAAAATATAAACCTTTTTTTTGTAAATAATAATACGCATACAGAAAGATTCATGTGCAAGAAAGGACGCCCAAAGCCACATACAGGATATTTACAAGCCGAAAAAATCTTAAGAGAGACATTAAAAAGAAGATAGCTTTTAACCTGCAATAAAAATCCCAAAATCCCAGCTGCTGGGCTTCGTATTTGATCATCTTCACTGTATAACATATCCTTAATCTGAGTGTGGAGACGGGATATAACAGCACTACTCAAACTTTTTCCAGCATTCTTAATAACACCATCCAAAGCTGTTAATATTGCCTCCTTGACTGCAGGATCTGATGCCTGGTACAAGCACCGAGCTAGGTTATTTTCTAGAGCCAATGCGAAGGAAAATAAACAAAATATGGCAATACCTGAAGACCAGACAAAAGATCACCAACTAATGGATCAATCCTTGTACTGAGAGCACTAAGCTTTCCTAGGGCAACTGCAGCACTTGAACGAATAGTCCTGCAAAAACAGTTCTACGTAAGCACAAAATAGGAGCTGGGGAAACAAACTTGGTAGCTAATATTTGAATAGAGCGAATCAAATGAGCTGACCTTGTATTGTCTTGTAGGCATTTAACAAAAGTAGTTTGAAGTTGGGGAAGGAAAGGCTTTAGAGCCATTCCACCTTTTTGTATCATGATGGTCAAAGTTGATAAAATAGCACTTTTCACTTGCCATGGAAAACGGTCTCCTATAATGCGAATCAGTGGACTGGAAATAACAATTACAGCCATATCAGGTTTCCATTAAATTAAGAAGTCACTAACTAATGATGGAAGTAGGGAAAATAGTCCATGAAAAGAATCATACAACATACCCAGTAATTGGAATAACAAATTCACGCAGGGCCTTTTCACTTGTGACTTCTATCAATTCTCCAAGACCCAATGCTGCTTGTTCTCTTAATTCAGCAGATCCACTTATGAGACCCTACAGCACAGAAATTGTACCAAGGAATTTACGACTAGCAATAATAACTGCTCAAAGAATAAGGATAAAACCATACATATACAACCTTATTAACTATTCTCTTCTACCCACAAACAAAACACATGTATATATATCATACACCACCTCAAGTGAAGATCACAAATAGATTTCCACTTCCAGAAAATTCGATGTAGTTAGTACCTGAAGAAAGATGGGTAACACAGGTTGAAGTGCCTTAGGAAGACAGAATCCAGGTATCAGAACTGGTCCTCCCTGTGAATGTGGAACAAAGGGTCACAACTTAAACAGATATAAACAATCCACAATAATCAAATATAACAATATAATTCCTTATAACGTGATTTTGAGATGTCTTCCACCAGCTGCATTCAGAAAAAGAGGAGCATTAAACTTACTCTCTTTTTCCTGCGTTCTTTGTCCCTAGCTGTTGAGACTGCATCGCGAACCAGCTTCATATACGAAGGAAGAACCTCTTTAGGCACCGAGCCTACAACCCTCAACAATGCTTCCCAAGCAGCCTGTAGGAAAAACAGGAGTAGATGAAATGCGAACTCACAATGTGATTGAGTAGATTTTCATTTAATAATTACCGCAACTGTAGCTGAATCTGGATCACTAAGCAAAACTATCAAGGTAGATATCATGTTTGGTGCTTCATCGGCCAGATACAATTTGCTATTTTGGAAGAAATATCCAATCAGATATGACGAACTTCTTCTTATTGAGCCCTGGAAAGTAAACCATTTTATCAGAATTTGTTTGTAACAATTGTATTAGTTGCTATTCTGGACACTGACTCAAGTTCAACAATATCAATAGTCAGATAGTCAAAAATCGTGCCTGATTATCAGAAGTGCCTTTCAGAAGCTCTGAAATCAAAGACTCGATGCCTTCCTCATCTATAACCAAGACAACTGTTTCTGCTGCCTTTTTCGCCAACTTCTGGACATCCTACGATTTCACAGAAAAAAAGTATACGGTAAGACATAAATAAGGCTATTGCAGAGGAAGAGCATGCAACACCCTGTACACAAATAACTAATACTCTGTCCGTCAGCCATTTAAAGAACCATTTTGACTCGGCACGGGTTTTAAGAAATTGCTTGACTTTGTGAAGAAAAGTAAATTGAGAAATTAAATGAGATGTGGGACCCATTTGTAGTATTAGTTTTATAATGGATTGTGCGAGTAAAAAGTTTGTGGAATATGGGGTAAGTATACTAAAAGGGAAAAAAGTAAATGGTTCTTTAAATCATGGACAACCCAAAATGGAAAAATGGCTCTTTAAATGGTGGACACTGGACAGAGGGAGTAAATCTCTTAAATTTCCAGATAATTAATCAACTAATATACTTCCATACATAAAACTTGCAAGTCATTGGTAAATTTAACTTCATATGTTGTGGGGGATGCCTGAAGCAAATACATACCTCATCACTATCACTCATTGCTGCAAGTAAAGCAGGCAGTATTGTACCAAGATGGAAATCAAGACCAGGCCCCGCAACCTCCGCTAGAGCTCCTAAAGCATGGGCATTGAATGCGCTGTAGGCAAATCGAAGTATGTAAGTCAAGAATATGAGTTAATTATATAAAAGTACAAAGCAATCTGTAAATTATTGCACTTACGATAGTGGAAGGTGAACAAGCTTTGGTAGTATATGAGGCAGCACAGCAGTGGTCCTGACACTATATTTGACAATGATAGTTTAGTACAACAGGCGTAAATGTAAGAATAATAAGGAACCATGTAAAATACCTCAAGATTTGTTTTAGGCCATCAAGAGCAGTATCGGACGTTTTTTCATCTTCCAAAGCATGAAGAAGTGTAGGAACTATTTCATCAATAGCCTGCAAACCAGCACTCTACACACCCCAAGACAGCTTTCACATCATGAGTTTGTCCATTAAAGCAGATAATTTTTTTCGTAGGTAACTAGAAAGGCATACCTTGTACAGGGTACTGAATGCAGTTCCTGCAGACTCCCGAACCTCATGTGTGCTGAAAGAAACACATAAAAGAAGGTTGTCAGTAATCTGCACTAAAATACCCAATAGATGAGGACAACACTAAGTACCTGTCACAAAGAGCAGTCCGGATCGTTGGGATGAGTTCATCCATGAAAGTCAGCAACTGACTCTTACCAGCGCTGGCCATCACTTCACTTAGACCAATACATACACCCTGCACCTCATACGGGTAAATACTTTACGCAAATAAATGCCAAAAAAAAACCAGAAAGGAGGGAGGGAAAACATGGTCAACACATCCATTCAAAACAAAAAAACTCCCAGCAGCAACAATATGCCAGTTTATAAATAGCAGCAAAACAATTTTATTTCCAATACCCTAGTTGATTGATCACTTCTTAAAGCATAAACATCACTTAAACAACAATAGTGTAAGTTGAAAGGGGCACAGAAAGAGAAGAAACCGCACTTGTCTTCTACTAGGATTAGGATCGCTGAGACCTTCAGATAAAATAGGAATAATTAGGGGAAGCACTCTTTCACCAAGCTTTCTGACAAGCTCGCCCAATGACCTTCCAGCAACCTGATGATTATAAGAAGAGCAATTTAAATAATATTTATACTCCATGCCTTTGATTATCTTAAAAGATAGGGATCTGATGAGGAACCTGTCGCCTCTCTGAAGATGATGAAGCCAGAGAAGCGATTAGTGTGTTCATTAAAACTGGCATTATTTCCTTGAGGGTTTTTGGAGTATTTGCAACTATGGTTTTCCAGACATGCAGTGCAGCCTGAGTAGAACATAGGGTTACAATGTCAAAATTCTAACACAGGAAAACTTGGAGAGCAAATCTTGCATCACAGGTCAACATGAAGTTAATAACATACCTGCCGTACAACTAAGCTGACATCTGTGCGAACCATATATAATGCAGCAAGAACTTCATTACGTTTATCTTTTCCAAGTACTTCAATAATAGCCCGTCCATGAGCTTCAGTGCTAGAACCTTCATCATCACTGCCGCCTTCCAAAAGGGCTTTCCCAGAGGTTCCAGCAACCTAAACAAAGATAATAACAAAACCTGAAGTTGCATTCTAACTTTCTAAGACAAAATGAAGATAGAAAGGACTATGGAAGCACGCACACCTTAAACAAAAGATCGCCCAATAATTCCACAGAACTCTGCCGAATACGCCAACTATCATTGAATATGCCATCCTCTACTGCAGGAAGGAGCAGAGGCAGAGACCTGAAACAATGAAAAGGCAATTTTAGTTTAAAATGAATGCATATATGTCTAAGCATAATGCCATAAGAGTTGTCTTTTGGCTAGAGTATACATCATTACATCCATGCTATGCCCTATTCCCCTCCCCCCAACAGTGGATGCATGGTGCATAACAATTCTTATTTCATCCACTTGCTGCCAAAACTACTTGGATGACCAACCATTTAAATATTTCTACCTGAGACCAATCTATCAAATGATCCTTTTCCAGTCCCCCCCCCCCCAAAACCAAAATTCATAAATGTACTTCCAAGCAATTCAGTATGCAGAATGACAAGCTTAAAGGGTATAATTTTACTGTGAATTACTCCCTCTGACTCACTAATAATATCCCCTAAAAATTGTCTTAATAAGTGGGCCCCTTCAATTCATGGCCATAATAAAATGCATTCCTTAATCTATGTGCCCAAAGCCACCCAAATGCAGATGGAGGGAGTATAAACATAACTACAGAGCCACCCAGTTAATGCAGATGTAAATAACAATTTATCATTGAGGAAAAGAAAAATAATTCTGAGAAGATCATACGTAGTTGCATAATGTTCAACCAGGACATGCCCAGCACTGAGAGCTGCTTCTCGTACTGACTCATTCTCATCAGCAAGGCCTGGGAGATGCAAAAACATAATATTACTGAATAGGGTCAAGTATACAGCAGGTCAAAAACAATTGCAATAGACACTCATTTATAGGGCCATACCATCAAGAATAGCAGGTAAAACCTGTTGCAAGTACTTCTGAAACTGAACACCTAAAGATCTTGGCAGATACTGCAGGAAGCATAAAGGATTTTCATCAAAATAACGTACCCAAATATATATAAAAAAATTAGCATGACCATGGCATAGTCAATATCTAACCTTGAATAGTGTTAAGTAACCATCACGAACTGGAGCTTTTGGATGAGAACAATTCCGAATAATATCAGGAAGTAAGGCCTCAAAATACTGTGTCCCAAGTGCTGCCAATACCTGAAGAAGAAAGAGATAAAATACTGCATCATTATTCTAATTTAGACAAAGGAGAAAGAACAAGAGTAATACACTGACCAGTACTAACTACTATTACAGAGCAAGAACCAATAAAAACATTCTAACGAAGTTAAGAGACTCCCGTCAAAAAATGAGATTCAATGTTGATGCTTCATTCAATTAGTTGGAGAGTTCTATATACGAGTGTCACTTTAAGTCACACAGCTAACCACTTGTAAAACTGGACAGTCAACAGTTTTATATGTGAATCTTCTAAAGCAGTTTTATACATGACCTTGTTGCCCACACAACTTAATCTATTTCAAAGATAATCTTCTTGTCTCTTACTCCCTCCATTCCATAGTACTGGAGTCATTTTCCTTTTTAGTAAAAGTCAACACAATTCTTCTCACTCACTTTACTCTCTCTTCCTTTATTCCCTATTCATCTTTCTACCTTTATCATTTCCTACACTATTCTTCCTTTTTAGGAGTATGTTTTTACATAATGTAATATAGGTATGGATTATATCAACAGTTCAACACATAGCTATCAAGCAACTTTGATGAAGACAATTTTGACATTAACGCAAAACTACAAAAGCAAAGAAATATGATAGATTAAGATAATGTTCTAACCTCACTCAGCCCTTGAGCTGCTCCTGACCGCTCAACATTGCTACCATCAGACTTCAGGGTGTCTAATAACCAAGGAACAAGGTCTGGGAAGTTATCTTCTCCCATTCCTCTTATGAGAGAACCAATGGCTCTGGCGGCGACTGCTCTAACTTCAGGGATTGGATCAACCAGGACCTGTTACATAGCAAGTTAGAAAATTCATACAAGAAAACTTTCTAACACAGAGGATTACCTTTTTCACTTCAGGTAGAAGTAAGCCTATGTAAGGAATCATATCCTTTGGCTCTGTAACTAAAGAACACATGTTTCCAGCGATTTGAGCAGCTTTCTTTTTGGTCTCTGCACCTCTCTCCCTAAGCCCTCTATGAACAATGGGCACCAATAATGCAAGAGAAGGAGCATCTATAGTATTAATGAAGGTAGTCTGCAAAATTCAGTAGCCATTAGGTAGTCTGAAAATTCCAGAAAAGCCATTGAAATCTAATGTAATGACGCAAATCCAATGCATACATCCATTGAAAGCATACAGATGATATATTTACCTGCAGAAGGATATCAAGTGAATATTTTGTATAATCATTAGGATCTGTGAGGCCCATCATAAGAGTGGGGACAAGAGCTGCTATTTCCGGATTCTTAATCACTTCCCCAACCTAATTGAAACAGCTCATCAATATATGTATCAATGCAGTTATTGAGACTTGATTAATATTTAATTACCTGCCGGAGAGCAGTTTGTCCAGCTGATTGGACTTTGGGGTGAGTATCTGTTAGAACCTGGAAAATAATCACGAAAATTGCTCAAGTACAAGAGCTCATACAGTTCTTAACTGAAATTTTGGGGTGCGTTCATAAAGAATCAGCTAAACAGAAATGCACTTTTGCACTCTTTACAGACCTCAGTCAACTTTGGCACAATCTTGGGCAGACATTGAGACAGTTGCTGTGGAGCACAGTACGCCATAGCACCTAGTAGCTGTACACTGCTTTGCTTTGTTCTCCAGGCTTTATCTTCAAGGCCCTAACTCAAGAAATAATAGTTTGCAGTCATTCTCTACACCAACAGATTGTTACTGTAGAGCACTGATTAGAGATGAAACATAGCATGTCAAACATATGCCAAGGTGGTATGCTAGAAGAAAAAGTCCTAGTTAACAAAGATACATAGGAACATGCAGAATAACCAAGAAAATTAATAATGGGAGCTCCGACAAAAAGAAAAAGGCCTAGTAAAATCTTAACCTATTAAAAGGCTGCTTTTGGTGCTCTAGCTAAGGAGACAACAGTAAATTCACTAGTAGTAAGATTAAACTGTTATAGATATAGCTTGGGGCATCATTTTCTCAACAGAATACAGTTTAGGAATTGAGGAAGAAATGCTTTAGAATCAACATTTAATCAATCCTGGCTTTCATGAAATTAGCACTCTACCGGACAGTGGACACTTATAATCAACCAAACCTCTTAAATATATCAAAATCAGTAAGAGTACTGTAAATTTATAAAATCAAGTTCATGGGCAATGTAATCTGAGTGTGAAGACCTTTAAAAGGGATGGTAAAACAAGTTTGACTCCTTGAGCACTAAGTCGAGACATCATTGCACGGGCTGCACCCTCAGCAGCATCTCGCACGGCAATAACTTGATCAGAGAACGATACCAGGAGCAGGGGTAGCATTTGAATCACATACCTGAAAGGGAGGAGGTGTAGGGAATTATCCATAAATTCTCCCAGGATTCATGGTGATAAAAAAATCACAAGACAATAACTATAAACTCACGGCTCAAATACTCTCCCAAGCTTGTCACAGAAACATTCAAAAGCGAGCAAAGCTCCCTCTCGGCTTTTAGCAGAGTTTCTGCAACAAAAGAAGTATGATATGAAGCCAGTAGAAAATATATCATGAAGCCCATAGATTGTGTAAAGAGCTGATATCTACAAAGGAATGAATTTTTTTGGGGAGGAGGTTGTCATGATAACATCGAAAGCATATAATCAAATTGATGATGTGCTTTAGGCCATCCAGTTAATTTGATAGGTTTCTTTCAAAATCATCAAAGGAAATCATTTACTCTTTAGCTGGAACTTTTCCAGTTTGAATTTTGTAAAATATTGGCTGATGCCACAAACTGCTCATGATCCTGCAACACTAATATTACAATGTAACAAGGATTCTACCAAATGTTTGAAGTACAAAACACCAGAAACAACTCATAGAAACAGACCTGTCAGAAAGACCATCACGTAAGGCTGTCATAACATTATACTTCTTCAGACATGATATTCTAAATCCTTTAACTACTCCAGCAAGTCCAAATGCTGCTCCCCGGCGCTCACCATATTTGTCACTCTTCATCAGCTTAACAAGCAGTCTGGAAATAAGAGCCCCTGCTTCTTCCTGAGGCCATACCACACCATAAATGTAAATTTACTTGAAAAAAGAGGTAAGGGGAAAATAAAAAGCTACAAAAGCAACCAAAGAATTGTATAAAAAATTACTAAAACCAGGCAGGAAAAAGTAGACCACTAGACTGCGAAAGAGAAAGCAGTAGAAATAGCAGCTGATAACTGCTCATGACAGTCATAGGTATACATAGAAGTAACAACTATTAGCACCACTAATCTAGCGTCCCAGGATACCTGCTTTGATTGCATTAAAGGTGCAAGGCAAGAGGAGACTGCGCGTTGCACAGACTCAGAAGGTGTGTCCAATACATCCAACAGCTTCTCCACAACAGCATGAACTTTCGGATCATCCTGGAAATAATAGGAATTTTCAGGCTAGGCATCTACTTCACTATAATAAGTTTTTAAGGGAATGGTTAAGACCTTCGACAAGTGTTTTGCCAGTGCTCCTGTGAATATAACCACACCTTCACGTACCAAGTCATATTTCTCCTCATCTGGTGCCTGTAAAATTTATTCCAAACAAAGGCAGGAATATTATTTTGTTCAGAATGTGCCTGAATGCAGATGTTCAAATATAAACAAGATGCTGACATCCAGAGATAAATCATAGAAAGTACAAGCATGTGAAGAAATTAGTGCATAAAGATGAAACATATAGGATAGGAGAGACCTTCTTGTTCAGGAAATTCTCAAAGATGGGAAACAACAAGGAAACGTTATCTTGGCCATGCTTGTCAATAATCAAAATTCCAGCATCAACCATTCTTCCACGAACATCAATATTGGGATCAGCCTGAATGCTCAATTCAGTCAGGTTCAGATAAAAGGGAGGTGATTAAACAATAAGCCAGATAAGTAGCATTTTACAAGTCAAATATAAGAGTTTGCCCCATATATTCATAAAAACTACACAGTTCATTCCATTTGAGTAGGCTATAAAATCGAAGTTACTATATAACTCAAGGAATATAGTCAGAGTAAGCAAAACTAAAGCTAGACAGGTTGATATCAACAATGCAATGCAAGTGATGGAATATGAGTACCAAGGCTCGAGATATCAGAAAAGTCATCACAACAGGAAGATCTTTGGTTCGGAGGACATCTGCCACACTGTGTAATGCCAGGGCTATCCCTTGTCTACCTAGCCAACCAGTGGTAGTGTTCTCCCCACCAAATCCAGCATCACGAAGGTATAAAGAAAACAAGGTTGACAGAGATTCCTGAATAATTAAGAATAAGAAAATAGTGATAATGAATTGAGGATTTAGTCCAGGTTACATAAACTGGATTATTGTGTCACCTGTATCGTATCAGGCTTTTCATCCAAAGCAGCAGCAAGGGCCTCCGCCGCAGCAACTCTAACATTGTAATTAACATGTGAAAGTGCACCAAAAAGTACAGAGTAATCTGTACCAAATTCATTGCGGTAACAATCCCACACATCTTCCGCAGCTTCTGCAACCGACTAAACAACATAAATGGCACACAAGTTACTGTAAGGTTCTTTTAGTTTCCAGAGGGAAAAGAATCACGGAATAATTCCAGAGTATTACAAAGTAAACCATAACAAAACTAGCCTTACTACCTTATCGGAGTCGTGCAAAGCAAGCCATATGCTGGTCGCAACCTCAACATTTTGAGGAATTGAACAATTGGAGACAGCCGGAATGCACTTTACAGCATTTAAGCAGGCCATTCTGACATGAATATCTTTGGCATAAACACCAGACAAAGCCTATACAAAGACAAAATGAAATATAGTGAACCGCTCATATTTGTGATATAAATTGCTAGAATTAAAAACAATAATGGAGCCGTACGGGTGCTACTTCATCAGGATGTAGACCAAGGCACAATTCATTCAAAGCTGGGCTAATAGACGATTGGTAAGCAGGGACAACACCTAGAACATGGTAAAGAACCTGAAAAACATAGCATGAGTAACATAAGAAGCCATAAAATAAATGGTATAGTTTGATAGGTTGTCAAGCAACAAGGTCGTACTGATAGCATTCTAATCCTTGGTAGTGGCAACATAGGATCTATGTGCAAGAAGAGAATCTGGAGAACATCATCATGAAGACCTGTCTTCTTTGGAGACAAAAGTATCCTCTCAATTACCTGCACAATAATTCATAACACCAGAGCAAGTTCAAAGCATTGAAAGAAAGAGGAAGAATAGGAACAGCCAAAACTGCAGAGTAATTTACCGGGAAAATAAATGTAAACGAATCAACTGGAAGAGGCCCAGATTTGCAGGAGGTGGTTAAGCCACTGACTAAACGTTCAAAAAGGCCAAGTGATGGAGTTCCATCATGCTCCCCGTCACGAATCGATGGAAATAAGTCCCACAAGATACTAGTTTCTTCAGTAGCAGTCAGTCGTAATGCAGTTGCAATTTCAAGAGACCAATTGCAAAGAGGATCAATAGTGCATTTCGAAAGTTTCACTAGTGTCTCAAAGGCAGCATCACCTACAATTGGTGACCTAAGAAAAGGACTGACGAACTTGACCTGAAAATGATATTAAGTGAGATATATTACAATCAACCCAGATTCTGAGTCCATGTTTTCTAATATACAAACTGTGATACTAGATATTAAAATAAAGAAAGTAGAGTATATACAAGCTGAATTTTATTGTCTTCTATGATAATAAACGTCTCACCTTGGTAGAAAAATAAAGGGTCGAAGTGCTACATGTGCACCTCAATTTAGTACTTTCAGGGTATTTTAAGAACAAGAAAACTCATGACAAGACATTTTGAGAGATATTGGAACAAAAAATTTCCAGAGAAATACCACAATCAGCAGTATCTTCATATGCATCTTATTCTTCTTTTATAATCGAACTACTGAATCAAAAACATATAACTAAAATCTTCTAAGAACAAAATAGTGATACCTACAGATATGCTATAACTAGGTTATTATATTTATAGCTAATAGAGAGATAATCAAAAGATACTGGTAAGAGATTGGTAATGATGGAATAGGAACTAACCGAAGAAGGAAGCTGACTGTGAGTGAATATAGGATTAGCAATTGCCATTTCTCCCAAAGCTTTGAGCATCAATGAAATGTTGTGTTGAATTGACATGACCTTGTCACGAATATGACCCTCTTCCTTAAGCTGCAATTCACGGGCTTCTTCTTTAGAGGTTTTTGTCTTCTCTAGAAACAAAATTTCAAATATAAAAGGTCAGCATAAACTAAATAAAAGGTGATCGATATCCAAACAAATATGACAGATATAACTTGCCAGATTTTTTCATTGATTTTGGAGCATCTTTTTTCCCAGACACGGCATTGGGCACATCTCGTCTTAGAGATTGATTCGAACTAACAACTGAGTTATTAGAGCTAACTTGATCCTGAAAACATGCATTCCTCAGTAAAGACAATTAGAGCATCTCCAGACTTCCAATTGAAAAGATGGCATTTCACTAACCAGGTCATCATCCTTATCATAAATGCGGAAACGTCCTTTTGCTTGCTTCACATTCTTGGAGGCAACAGACTCCGCAATATAAACGCCTTGTTCGGTAGAAAGGACTCCCTCAGGAGTTCGGAAGATCTGGAACAGAAACTGAGAAATCAGTTATCCAATAAATAGCATCAAAAGAAAATGATGAAAAATAAAGTCTAAGGGTGAATTAACCTGAATATCAACTTCTGAGAGTGCGTCATGCGCAACACGATCTGGGAGATCAGCAAAGTACTGCAAAAAATATTCATGTAATAAGAGCCACAGATCACCATCTAGTTTTCTTCATCTAAATCATAGCAGAAAGAGCAGAGAAAGAGATGAAGCCAACCTTAGCAAATTGTGCATAAGTATCTGCTGGTATAATAGACATCAGCGTGGTCAAGGAGTTTAAAGCCGCTTCTTGCTCCATGTAGCTAAAACTCAACAATCCATTTGAGCCTAATAGTCCCTTCATGAACAAGTGAACTTTTAATAAGTCAAAAAAGCATACAATTTGAACTGTAAATAAAACACCATATAGGTGTCTTGCTTATCAAACGCAAATGGTCCATGATTGGGGTATCAGCTCCAAGAAATGCTTGAAGTGTATTCACTAGTTGACCTTAAAAAATAGGCTAAAAAGATAATGTATGTATAAAAATAAAAGCTAATAGATAATGTGGGTCTGAAAAATCCCCAAAACCAAACACAACCCAACTACAAAAGGATCAGACATGAATATTAATGCATGAATGACTCAGAAAGTTGGTAACAATTAACATTTTCAAACGAAAATGCAATTTACCTTGCATAACTTAACAACATCGGCAGTAATAAGACCAATCACATCAATTCCCGATTTCTGCAAACACTTATGCACCCTCTGAACAAGGAGAATGAATATTAGCACAATGTAACAGAAACAAATGATGCACACATCATCAATGGGGATGACTATCAAAACATGAAAATAACTTTAATTCAACCCATTCAGAGGCATCAAAACAGGTCCAACTAAAAGTGAATTAAGAAGAGAAAGTACCCTCCAAACTGAACTCCTTTCCCGAGTTCCAATGATGCAAGGGTGATGTACGCAAAGCAATAGCTGCACACAGGCATCTGGGCCTCTAGCAGAAACCACAGGTGCTATTACAACTAACGCCTTAACCAATACTTCAACTGATGGAAGGAAAGGAACTTGAGAGTCTGTCACATTTTCTGCATCACTGAATGAAGAAAATGATTTAGTAATGGGGGGGGGGGGGGGGAGCATCCCAGACAGGAGCAACTTCAAAGATATCAAATACATCAGATGCATGGTTTTTCAAAAACAGAACAACCAAAATGATAGCTGACGGGCTGAATCAAAAACCACAGAAGACAACAACAACCAAAAAAAATTATAAGTAAATCTCCGAGTGTTTCAACCGTCCTTAACATCTTAAGGTTGTCTGTACCCAGGATATGGAAATTTCGACAAGGAGCTTAGGTTATCGTATTCTGTTAGATAACACCGACACATTCAGGAAGGAAAGCTTGTATCCATTTTTAAATTTTATGGTTGCAACATGTGTAAATTCCTCTAGTGATTCGAATAAAAACCACACAAAGTAATGAATCATAAGAAAGAGTTATGTGGCAATTGAATTACCTCATCTTAAGATTAATAGCCTTTTCTCCAACAACAGAGAGATAACTCAAAAATTCGGGTAAAATAGCTTCAGCTAATACATTAGATGCACCAAGAATCTTCCTCGAAGTGCCATAGGCTGCTTTCCTTATTTCCCAATTCGGATGGCACAGCAAAAACAATATAAGCTGATGCATGAGATTAAACTATTAATAACAGAAAATCCTTTCAACAATCAACATAAGAAAAGGAGCGGCTTAATAGTAGTCACCTGTATGAATCCCTTGGTAGAAAAAGTATCCAATAGCCTGCACCATAAGATAAAGGTCAATTTAAAAAATTGGATTATTGGACATTAAAAGTAGTATGATAATACGTCAAATATTTTCAATAGCTTCAGATTAAAAATGCCAATTAATGTGGAACAAAAGCACGCGTGCACATTTCTGGAAAATATACAAGATAGATCTTGAAAATCAGAAGTTAAGAAGAGATTGGTATTCCTCATTTAATAATGTGCTTCAGTTCTACCACATGTCATATTCACCATACCTCTGGGAGTAATCAACAAGTAGAACCTCAACAAGGTCAATGCACGCCGCTAAGTCCTCAACTGGCAATTTTGATGCCTGCGAAAGTGAAATAATATTAGCTGACTGGATAGGAAAAGGTCCAAAACCAAATGTTAAGGCTTTCCTTATTTATAGCTGCAAAAAATATTTTAGGTGACATTTTTGAACCCCCCCATCGAATGCAGACCATGCATTCATCTAATTACTGAAAGAAAGCATGTTGAGTAATTCTTCACCAATTCTTTTCACAATGGCCATTATTTTGTCTTCAGAGGACTAAAGAAAACTGTACTGACCAAGGAAATTGGAATAATTGTTGGCTCATTCTGCGCTATCAATTGCCAGATTTTCTCCTTCGATATTGTTTCATCTATAGGAAATGAGATGTGAGAAACATGTGATACTGACAAGGAATCGATCTCATCAACAATGTATGCAACCAAGAAGTATGTGCAATGACGCAGCACACAAAACAAAAGCTAGAA
The DNA here is from genome assembly GCF_029641045.1 of Salvia hispanica. Classification (NCBI taxonomy): domain Eukaryota; kingdom Viridiplantae; phylum Streptophyta; class Magnoliopsida; order Lamiales; family Lamiaceae; genus Salvia; species Salvia hispanica. Next base: position 1,622,301 of record NC_142694.1, read on the forward strand.
TAGTAAGCACCTGCTTTTACATCAACAGCAGCAATTTTCACCACGCAAAAAAGTGCAAAAATGCCATCCAATCTCTGGGCAGCTTTAGTAAAACCAGTCTTGACTAGTTGGAGAAGAGGCAGCAATAGGGATGACATCTATAGCATACAACATAAGATCTGAGCAAAAGGAGGAATAGTATTTTAAACTACAAAGAACAAAGACCCAGACTGTGTGCTACTGCTACATATAAAGTCACCTGGATAACAGCTTCAGCATTTCTACATACTAATCGCAAACAGCGAAGGAAACCTCTTCTCAGTGTTTCCTTCTCTTTGAGTCCAGAAACAAAGAAGGTAACTAACTCTGGGGGAATAGCATCCCCTGATTTAACAGCCCAGGATGCCAAGCAAGACAAAATTGCAAGCTTTACTTCTTCATTTCCTGCAAATCAACAAATTCAATAAGAGATAATACAGATTGTATACTTTCCATGCACATAACACCATTTCTGCAAAGAAGTCTATTCAGAAGAGGTCCAATTTTAACCTAAAGTTATCGTATGTATAGATGCATGTGATAGAGATTAAGCAAAGACCAACCATCTTCCTTGTAGCATGACAACAAATAGCTGCACACTGTTGGAAACAAGCTGCTAAAATATTTTCCTTCAGGAGCAGCTGAAACTTCTCTAAGTGCATTAACCATGCCAACTCTCTGGTATGGAAATGTAAGACGACCTTCCGAACCTGTTTGTATCAAGAATACATGTGATCATCAACCAGTATCATGAAATTTATTGATTGCAAGTCGAAGTTATTACAAGTTATTATCAGGTCCACTGATAACTATTAAAGGAACAAGCACATTTAGCCATACCTCCCAATATAGCTTTGATGGCAGTAAACATAGCTTCTATAGCATCTGGACTGCTTGACTTCTGGCTCAAGCACCTAACTATGCTCAAAGAAACAAGTCGTCTTCCTTCATCTGCATGCCTAGCCTGTGTTAGTACCACTGGGAGAGTTTCAGTTACATATTTACTCAAGTCGAGGTTGACGGATTGCAAAAGAACTCCAACTGATTCTAGAACAAGTTCTGGGTTTCGTTTCAACATCTTAAGAGAAGATGGGAGTATGGTGTTCTTAAAATCTTCATGCGACATATGAGTAAATAATGGAAGAAAAGCCTCACTGAGGCCCTTTGTGGGCTTATCTCTTGCATTAAGAACTGATGTAACATATAAGTCGAGAAACAAGTCCTGTAGAACCAAGGAAATGCAATAAGTTAACAAACCTAAAATCCTGAGAACTACGCACACGATTTGTTATACCACACTGCTAATAATGTATATAGTGAATTACCTTTAGTTTATCAAATGAAGAAGGATATGAATTAGCATAGTCAAGCATCAAATATAATAACGCTGGACTATCTTTGTATGGAATCCTTCCATCTTTCAATTCCTCTATGTACGCTTTATATATGCTTGGTGACTGAAAATTAAATTAAATGGAACAAACATTAGAAAATGACACAGCAAGGATATTAAATAACAGAAAATATCATACAAGGTAAATGAAAAGGAGACCTTAGTAAATAAATGAAAGCAGGTTTTCCTGCAAGCCCTTCTCACACCAAATGGTCCTTGCATGACCATATGAAGTACCAATGCCTGTGCTTGGGCTACCCTAGACAATCCATTCTTTGATAAGGTAGCAAACTGACTATGAATTAAGAGTATACAAGACCACTTTAGAAGCCTGTAACCTCCTGTCAGTGATTGGAACTTTGAATGCCTTTCCATGGCCTGTACAAGGGTTGCTGCAAAACTTTTCATAAATAAGTCTTTAGTCAAAGCTTTAATAATAACTTCGTCCACAGCTTTCCTTGATCCATGGTCATCATAGATGGGTAATGTTTGGAAAATTAAATCAACCAATATTGACACAAGCTCAGCAGTCATCTGCAAAGAGTCTGAAGAATCATATGTCAGAAAGTTAAAAAATATTTTTTTTTGACACCTAATGTCTAAAAATATTTATTGCCAAAGAAAAATACTTAGCAAGCAATGGCATATTTTCTTAATATGATTGAAATGAAAGCGTGCATAGAACAATAGACACCCTAAATAAAGGCATTGCAAGAAAATGAAATGCATAAAATGCTCCAACAAAACGGTTCTTTTTGCATCTCTACACAAAAGAAATTACATCAGGAGATACAAATCATTTTCATGAAGGGCTAATAGAAGATCGAGACCTATGAGCACCAATTACTTAAAGTTAGGTTGGTCAGCAATACACCAATACAAAAGGTAGCTAAATTGAATTACACTCCAAGAATGCACTATGGATTCTTTCCTACACAGAGTGACACCAGCAAGAAGTACTAAGATGGAAAATCTGGATGCAAACATCGCTACACTCTACTGTTCATCATTCTAAGCTATGTCGCTAAGCAACCTGTAAAAGACAAAAATAGAACGATTGTCTAAGAGAAGGACAGCCTTTACATTAAAATGGCAGAACTCTTAAATTTCCAGAAAAATATTAAACCTAGTCATGAATTCTTGTTTGCACAAAACTGTAAAGTTATCTAGGAGTCTAGGACAACCAAAAGATACCTAAAATTTTCAGTGCAGCCATTCAACTAACATGTTCGATATAACTGACTGAAGTAACTTAAATATCACACAAGTTCATAAATAATCTAAACCATATTTAAAACTCAACCATCAATAATTTGAAGTTTTTCATATTTAGGATAGAAATAAGTATCGAAAGTAACCACATATGAATCAAAAAGGCGCCTTTAAATTAAAAGCATGAGTAAGGACTGGCTTTTTGAAGATGATGTTTACTCCAACAATCCATCATTCTGTGATGTGGTTTTAAATATCACCTATGCCATCTACTACCAAACAAGGCAGGTTTTTTTCCATAATGCACAACACTTAGTTGACAATTGCATCTTCTTTGACATCAAATGATCAACCATAGTAATTCAGAGTTGGAAATGAATGAGAAAGTAGTGAATAAATCCAGTTTGCCGTCCTAGCTAGTCCGTAAAACCTAGGAGACGGTAGCAAAAGCTACAAATTTATTGATGACAGTCAAATGAATAAGAAAATTAACGATTCCATTCTCATATAACTAATTCAAATAACAGAATTAAGTGTTTCTAGAAATGAAAAACTACAATCCAGTTATTTCATTATGTACGAGCTAATACTCATTCAATCAGCTCTCCAACGACGAGTACGGAGTTTTCATGTGAAGCAGCTGAGCGATAAACCGCTTGCATGTGGAAAAGTCAAGGAATGCATAGAAACAGCAGCTACCACAAGCAGAGCACGCATTTAAATTCCGTAAAAATCATTGCAACACGGCGAGCATCCATCGAAAAGCTCTGGTACCTAAATTGTCGAGAAGTGGCGGAATCCGGTGGCGAAAGATCTCAATGCGGCGGCTGGTGGACGGCGTGGAGACCGTTGCGGCGATCGCCGTCAGCGACTCCATTGGATGAGCTTCCGTGGGTTCAAATTTAGGGTTTTAGGACTTAGAATCTGAGTGGACAAAATTCAGTGTTTTGACTCTTTTTAGTAAGCATCCTCTATTTATATTCATTTCTTTTAGAATTGTAGTACTTAATTTATTTATCTTTTAGTAAATTCAGTTTCTTTTATTTAAGTAGTATAATCCACTTATCGAAAATACATTAGCATTATGAAACACTTAGCATTGTATACAAACAAAAAAATGAAACTTTGGTAACTCAATATTGCGTATTTAAACTTGGTGGCTATTCTTAAATGTGTTACAAATTGTGTTTTTACATTAATATCAAAAATTGATCTTTATAGAAGTATATAATTCTATGGAGAATGCATCGTCACATAGTTCAAATTTGGTTATCATTTTGTCACAATTAAAGTAAATGGATATATTGCGAATATTACAAAACAACAGTATGATTAAATTAAAACCTACGAACAAATTTGTTTATTTAATCAAATATATAAGTTATTCATGTTCATCAAGCATCAAATAAATTTCCATTAATCTCTGCAGCATTCTCATCAATAAATAATGGACAAAATCGTATAACTACACTGTACAAACATGAAAAAATAGCAAGTGTTAGAGGAAAAACTATGACGATGCATCAGCGCCTGAGCTATCCTGTCTAGCAGAAATGACTCGATCAAGAGTTTCGTCCGCAACTTTGATGCCACTTGTCTCGAGGTCTGCAACAATGGCGATGGATGCATCGAGTTCCCCAAGATCTAGACACAGGCTGATGACTTCGTCGTACAAGGGACTGCATAGAAAGACACAACTCACACATAAAAATCGATAGCAAGTTTTGAACGAGAGTTTGTCAGTGGCTAGAAGTATTCCAGAACGTCCAAGAATTTTGAGCCTGCATAAAAATCTACTGGCAACAACTAATTTCACGTTTTTTTCATAAGACAATCGGTTTCTGGAACTCATCTTCTAACAAGTTTCATTATTTCTCTGCAGTTGAAGGGCACGTTTTTTTTCAACTAGAAAAGATAAGACTCACCTGCCAAAAACGTAACCTAGGCGATGAGTTGTCTGCAAAATCTGTAAGAAGGCTGAAGGCACAGGAGCTCGTATAGCAGCTCGAAGTACCATAGCACAGTCCCCAATGGTTGGCGTTCCTCCTAATTCAATTACCTAATAGAAAATCCATTTTCAGATACATGTGATATATGCAAATATACACATATAAAAGCACAAACTCCATGAGTATTGGCATAAAATATACAGAAAGATATAGATTATAATTACCAAATTCATTATTTTAATGGCCAATTCAACCTCCCATTCCTGCGACCATCTTCTAGGGGCTTTGTTCTTAAAGTCCTTATCCCACGTCCAACCCCAGACATCAGCTAACGTGTACATATCTGATACATCAAACACCTTCCTGTTCCTCAATTCCTTAAATGCTTCGTGAATATCTTCCGGAAACCAGTCATCATCGTCATCATCCTGCATTCATACCAAAGACGAATAGCATATTAATAAGAATCATGATTATCAATCCCGTTACTCGTGAGCCTGTAGTAAAAGAACAGGTGACAATCCAGTTATGTCACTCACAGAGCTTTCTAGTACCAATTTCACCAACAAGGACATATATTGCATCACATGTGAACATTCAATACGCTAAAGATTTTTTGGAAGGGCACAGAATATTTTGTGAATGAAAGATCAGTTTCAAGCGAAGAGTAGGGAGCATCTCCGTGACCCAGCACGTTTTAGAATGGGATGGGACTAGTAGACTATATGCAACAGTTTCAAAGATTTACCTCCATAGATGCCCTAGGTGATCTTTTCTTTAACTTTCTTGATGAGCTGGTACTCTGGTCGGAGTCTTTCAACAATTGCACCCCAATCATTTGAAGAGGTTTGGCAGCTTCAGCTTCCTTATTTTTAACTCGGTCAGTGACTTGGATTTCAGTTTGTTCTACCTCCTCCTCGTCCTCTTCCTCATCAGCCTCATCATCTTCAGCATCTTTGGCAATGTCATCACCAACATCAGCATCGATATCAAGGACTTCATCATCATCATCATCATTTTCCTCTTCTTGTTCTAATGGCTTGCTATGATTTTCATTCAGGCCCTCCCCAAGGAAACGCCGTCTCCAGAACTCTGTATTGCCTTCTTCCAGCTTAATCCGTGAAATTAATTCATCCAACTCTTCATCCACCTATAAGTTAGCATAGTTTTGTTAAGGCAATAATCATTCACATCTCTGGGAACGAAGAGCATAGCTTTTTAGAAACTAGGAGACACTGAGATGACTATATAAGAATTAAAACATTTACCAAATTAAGTAAAAAATGAATAATTCAAAATATACTAACATAGTTACAAAATTAATCATAGGTTTACCTCTTCTTCTTCCTCTTCCACAGGAGGAACCCAAAGGGGCCGGCCTCTAGAACGGTTTATTCTCCTTGCCTTTTGCACACGCTGATACAGTACATTTCTAGTGCCATCAGTTGGCAAACCTTGAGCTTCCAGCTCTTCCTTCAGCTCTGATACTATCATTTTACTAGCAGCTTTTGGTTTTAACAGATTTTGTTCTGGACCTTTTATAATTTTCTTTAATCTCTCCTCAACTCTAATATAGTCAGCCTCGGTAATATTCCCCAATATTATTGGCCCTTCATTTCTTAAGGTTCTTAAAAGTTTTCTATGATGTATTTTCCATTCCTCGAGACATCGCTGTTTGAAAGAGGTTTCCATAGGATTGGAATATGCAAAACCCTCAGCATCAGGATCTAGAGGAGTTTTTCCTCTACGTGGGACCCAGCGTTTGCGTTCACCTGTGAGCCCACCTTCTGCAACATACCTGTTATCCAGCTATGTAAATCAAACTTCTTACAGTAATCAACATTAGATCAATATAAAACATAGTAAAGGTTCCAGAGAAATTAAATGAATGATTCAGAAAGGCTCAGAAAAATACAATTCATTAATGCTCACAAAACTAAACTAGGTGTTACAAATAAACAGAGAACAAAATACAAACCAATTGAACAGAATAGTAGAATGATTAAATAAAAGCACATAAAAGGAATTGGAATCATACAGATTAGCTCTCTGATATGGTAATATAATTTGACAGACTTAAACCTGGCAATGTAGTCAATTTCATGCCCAAGTTCAGCTTCTTCTTGCAAAGGTTCAATCCATGAGCTAACTAGAGTCCGATATTTCCTGCTCAAGATCATGGCTCGGGGTGGGATTTGTTGTTTATCCTTCGCCATGGTTTCCAGAGCATCTAGTAACTCGAAAACTCTTCCTGATTTCAATTATGATAAACAGTAAGAAAAATATGACCTCTAAAGATAGAGACTGAAGCTGCTAGCTCACAGAGCAACCGGGAAGAAAGAAACAAATGCGGAAGTTAAGAGTGTGTCAGAGTACATGCCTTCTCTGCACAATGCTCGAAGATACAACGAAAGTGGATCACCATATTGTCCCTCATAATGTAACAAAGTGGTCCCGCCTTCAAACCTTTTGAGAGCACGAAAATGTCGAATGGCTTCCCTTGTGACACAATATTTTGTAAAGCATTCCACCAACAACCTACAGAAGAAGAGTAGAAGCCAATTACTCAGTATCAGAGGATGCAAGTAGATTACACCAACAGATATTAGCAGATTCACTCTAATCACGCTTCACATGTGACATAAAAACAATTGAGTTTCCACATAGAAACATAACAAAGTTAATTTCAATAATTGATCCAATTGAATATGTTGTGGCTTGGTTCTTAAAATTATTTCCACAGTTATATTTCAAAAAATTAGGGTGAAAACATCTCAGCCTAGCACTCAGATATATAGATTGCCAAAACTTGTCTTGAAAATGGATTTGGAAATGTAATTAGATCTTTTTCATAGGGAAAGCACTTTTTAATATGTGCTAGGTGATGACGGCAACTCATGAAATTCAGGGTCTAACATGAAATAGAACTTAAGAATATCTGCTAGGGGAAGGTGAGAGAGATATGAAAATAAACACCTAACAAAATATAGAAGATGAATTATTTAAAGATCACATTCAATGAAGTCTAAAGAAAAAAAGATCTTACGCGTAGGTTCTCACATTTGGTTGCAAACGCTTGTGGTCTTCAAGCATCATTCCAAGTAACTCGGCAACATCTTGGACCCTAGATTGCCATATTGAAATCTGAACACATTATAGAAGTTGGCAAGTACAAAGGAAGAAAATGAAAGTATATAAATATCTTCAAAATAACATAAATGGAATGAAAATATTATTTAAGGAATACCAACCACTTTTGTTAAAAAGGAGGCTATCAAAAAGTTATCAGCATCACAGAATAGAGAACGGTAAATTGCTTTGCACACAAAATAAGATACCTGTCATATGACTCAGCTCTTGTGTATGCTTGGATCACCCAATTATATGTCTCCGTATCAGGTTTCATATAAGCTAAACCAACCAAGAGCAGTCAAAAGGGAACTTTTAGAAAGACGACAAATCATCAGCAGGAATTATGAATGAGCAATGGTCAACAATCAACTTCAATACAAGTTAATAAGTTACATTAAGGTAAAAGGGAAATAGAAGCAAACACAAACCTTCTCCATATTCCATGTTTTCAAAGGTAGCAAAAGCAATTTCAGGAATTCCACAAGTAGCCTGGAAAAGATGTGAAAATAACTTCTTAATGGTCTCAATTCAAGTTTGTTTTCTTTAAAAAAAGGAAAAGGTAAAGGAATGAAATAATGAAGGAAAAAAGTCTGTATAATAGTACTATATTATAGACAGATTTAGCATGTTGGATGCCAAGTAAAAACAAAAGTGAAGAACTTCGCTTCTTTGCACTAACTCATCGTTCTTAAGTTTGCCTAAACTAGGACATGATGAAACACACAACAAAGTGACAAACCCAAGTTGTTTTTTTATAGTATGATTTACTTTTTGAGTATGAACAGCCATAATCCCATATGTGATAGTATCATTCAAGACATCTGATGCACATAAATCACTCAGCCTAGAAATATCCAAATTTACCATATAATCAAAGGCTAAAACAGTAAGATCATCTCATGTGAAAATCAGTAAGACCATTAGTAGTTCTACTCAGCAACATCTAAACCTGACACAAAAACCAAAGACTATAACAGGTCCGAGGGACACTGGTACCTGCACACTCAAAAGACAATTGAAATGAAAGGTTGTCGCCATTCTACCAGCTGCTTCCATTTCATAGGCTATGGTCAATGCATTTGAGTGATCTCCTGCCTTACAATCCTCTTCTATAAGAAGATCATAAAGCTTATCCGTAGCCCTTAGGCCACCCTCAGCACCCTTCAGGAAAACTCTATTGGCATCTTCTAGATGATTGCCTTTCACAAGTTCCTCTGATGGAAAGAACATGATCAATTAAACGGGGAACTTATAGGAACAAAAACTAAATTGCATGATAACAGCGACCAATCCACAGATGGTGTACACACGTACCAACAAGAAGCAGCCAAGCCTGCCGAATGTCATAATTGAGTTTTTCCATTGCTGCAAGAATTTCCAATCCTCTAGTAGCATGGCCTTTTGACCCAAACAAACGTACTAACGCAAGAAACGTTTCATGTAGAGGCCGAAGACCCTCACTCAGTTGCCTTCGAAGTGCGTGCATCTGCCATACATGAGTTCTAACATAAGTACGCCCCCTGTTAGTCAAGAATGACAATATTTAAATTCCACTTTGACTATGATAACAGTATGCTCAATTGTCTTTCATGTTAAGAATCTACTAATGAGGAATGCAAGTAACTTTGTTATATTTAGAACCTTGGACATTCCGACTATAAGTAGACATATTATACAGACAGATGTCAAACTGAGCTGACCTTTACAGACTGGCCAATATAATAAAGCATATGCATAAAGTTTATCAGGAGTTTCCATTAGGTTTGCAAATTATTCAAAAGTTCTTTAATAAAACTCGTAGCTCTATGTAATCAATACATGTAAACTGTTCCTTAAAGTTTCAGGCAATCAATGAATACTTTCTATTAGATTCATGTGCCTTCCCAATCTCCAGGTTATGTATAGCTCCCTAAATATTCTCCGTAATTTCACATTTAATGGCACATTATCCAACCAGCTTGAATTCAACCTCTAGTCATCAAATAACATTAAAAACTAGCTCAAGCAGGAGCTCATAAATATAGTACTATCATCCTAGAAGCTTGACATTTCCAAATCCAACTAATCTAAAGCCTAATCTCAAGCCTATATATTACTCCTAACAGGAACAAGCTATTGATCACAAGTAAAATCACGTTAACGCAAGCAAACAGCTAAGCACAAAAAACGCATTCACTCAAAAACATCATAAAAATAGCCATACAGATCCCTCCTCGTCGCCATTGAGCACGTGAGACACGACGAGACCGTGGAACGACCTCGGTCCAGGCGTCAAGCCCGCGGCAATCATATCGTAGATCACATCAGAAACTCCGGCAGCGCTGCCGCTTCGAGCGCGCTCCATCAGCTCCTCCATGAACACGAGCCTCAGGAGCTTCTCCGCGCTCGACGGCGTGAAATTGCCGCCCTCGCCTCCTGGATAGCCGTTGTCGTCGGAAGATTTCAGGTCGTTCTGCTGCTTTTTCCGGCGCGGTTTTCTCTGAGAGGTGGAAATCGAGGCGGAAGGTCCGGCCGCCGCGGCGACGGAGTTCCGAGGAGCGGCGGTGGAGGTTAGTGAGAGGGAGAAAGGCGTCTGCGTTAGAAACGAGAACGCCATTTTCGTTTGGGGGAGAGAAGTTTGGATAAGGGAAACGGTGGTTTTTACAGTTCAGTCTTCATAGATGAGGGGTTTAAGGAAATGGGTCAGGGTAATCGGGTTCGGATCTTCGCTAATTTGATATCGGGTCTGATATAATAATTCCGCACTTAATGGGCTAATATTATTGGGCCAAATCTCGGACGTTGGTATTGATTAGCATATTTCCATTCTTTATTTGAAATAGCATAGTATAGTCTTACTCCCTCCGTCCCAGATAATTCGTCCCAGTTTTCCATTTCAGTCTGTCCCACATAATTTGTCTTATTTCACTTTTACCATTTTTGGTAGTGGACCACATATTCCACTAACTCATTCCTACCCACATTTTATTATAAAACTAATATATAAAGGTAGGACCCACATTCCACTAACTTTTTCAACCCACTTTTCATTACAATTCTTAAAACCGTGCCCAGTCAAAATGACCCGAATTATCCGGGACGGAGGGAGTATTTTTTTTCCATTCTATATATACAAGTATTTGTGAGATGAGATGTGCGTTTATTATCAAGTTAAAATTGTCATTTATAAAAGATTCTATATATACATACAGGGTAGTGATAAAATATAAACTTATATATTATATAAACTCAAAACTTCTCAACACAACTTCAAAATTTTTTCAATACAATATCAACACAGTGTAAAATTTCAAGATTTTAATGTCAACGCAATATCAACACAGCATCAATCATTGACTACCGTTGAACATCTGTTGACATTTTCCTGATGATGCTTTTTAGTGATCTGTTGATATTTTTCAAAGATCCAGATTATAGTTTTGAGTTTGTATAATATTTAGAGTTTTCATTTGATCACATTTCTATACAGGTATTTGTGAGGTGAGAGGTGCATTTATTATCAAGTTAAATTGTCATTTTAAAAAGTGAAATATAAAAGGGAAAAAGCAAATATTCAATGTATAACTATCTATGTGTTCCTTAGCTATACCACCAAGCACGGTGTTGAGGGTCGTGTAGCATGTCATGATCTTACATTGTGTGGAGGCATGTAATGTAAGACTACGTCACTTCATTGCCCAATAAGAATTCACTACATATATTTTTTCCTGCTCAATTTCATATATACATTGAACTAGGATGTCACAACATTGCAACAAATAACATTATAATGATGCAAGAAATCGCTGGGGCAAATTGGCAGTCTTCAAGGCAGGGCAATGATGAATCCGTAGAAGTTTCAGCTGCGGCATTCCACCTTCTTCCACATCAATCCCTTTCAAGAAATACATATCCTTAATTGATAGCCCTTTGAGGCATGGGAAGCCCCCTTGCAACACTCTCAGCCTCTCGCCCAAGCACGCGTAGCCAGTTAACTTCAGGTACTCCAACTTCGGCAGCTTGCCTAGCTCCGTCATCGGATCCTCCTCTAGAAACGTCTCCACAAGCGTTAGATGCGTGAGATTCGTCGGGAACACGCCCGGATCCGGGCACCTCCTCATCCCGCCTCGCAGCTTCAGCTTCGTGAGGCCTGCGAGACGAGGGATCAATGCGGGCTCGATCGACAGCGACAGGTCCCACATCAGCTCCAGCTTCACGAGATTCGTCATCTCCTCCAGCGACACCCTCGCTCTCGTGAGCACGTTTCCCTCTCTTTCCTGCTCGAGAAACAGACCCAGTTCTCGAACAGGACAGGGCGAGGGAAACGTGCAGCGCAGCAAGTCGTCTACGCTGATGTATTTCAAAGTCTCGACGCGTTTCAAGCTTTGCACGGTCGTTAGTCCGTGGATGCGAGCTGCGCTGAAGTAGCGCAACCCCTCCATCTCGGGATTGGCGTCAGGTAACTCGAGGTTCTCGCTCGTGGCGTCGAGAACCTCGAGTTTCTCGAGGTGGCCGAACCATCCCGGGATCTGGATCCTCTCAGAGGATCCAGACCGTATTCTCAGGTACCTCAACCCGATCAACGAGCGGAACGAGTGAGGGAAATTCCGCCAACCAACGCCTTCAAGGTAGAGTATCTCGAGCAACTGGAAACTCTTCCAGAAACGGAATGGGGTATTCACACAGACATCATTGAAGCGGTCGGAGTGGGAATTGACGAGGAAGAGAGAGCGGAGATGGCGGGTATGGTCCCTCGACAGCGTGTCGAGGTTCTGACCATAGACAATGCGATGACGAGGCTTTGTCATCCTCGCCATCGCCTCCTCCTCCTTTCCCTTCTCGATGATCTGAAAACCTAATTCCTCTTTCGCTTTCACCAAACATAGTTCTCGAAAAAGATCATGTAAATGGCAGTTTTTAACACGATCATCCAAAGTTAAATCCTTGATTTGAACCATGTTTCGATTGATCAACTCGTCTAAATAGCCACTTGCGATCTCATCCACAGTTCTCCTTCCTTCACGGCGGATTAGCCCATGTCCGACCCATATATGAATCAGCCGTTTCGCGGGGATATTTGCGTCTTCTTTAAAGCAAGCGAGATACAAGAAGCATGATTTCAATTCGGGAGACAGGTTTTGGTAACTTAACTCCAAAATTGTTGATATTCTGCTTTCTGTTCTTCTGTGATGAGAGTTCACTTGCTCCAAGACTTCTTCCCATTTTCTCTTCGTGTGTGGTTCGACTAATAAGCCTCCGACCACGGTGATGGCAAGAGGCAGGCCATTGCACTTCTCCACGATTTCTCGGCCAATGGGCTCGAGTTCTTCGGGGCATTGGGGGCTTTTGGTGTGGATGAATGCCTTGTTCAGGAACAGTTTCCAACTCTGTTTTTGGTCTAGAACCTTCACCTCGAGGGCGTAGTCACCATAGTTTGTAATAGTCTTGTTGCGAGTTGTGATTAATAATCTACTTTGTTTATCTGTTAGGGAAAGAAATGATGAAAGAAATCAGTAGAGTTTAGCGACAAATAATTACATATCCCTTGTCCCCGATTAAGTGTTATTTTTGTCATTTTAGTCTGTCTCTCATTAAGTGCTCACTTTCACTTTTTTTACTATTAATGGCAAGTAGGCTCACATTTTAATAACTCATGTCAGTATGTTACTCACATTATTAACACACTATAAATAAATTGAGTCTATTAGGGATCGAGGGAGTTCTAGTTACTGTAATAAATAAATAAATTGTCACGCTTTCATATATTAAATGGACGAATTAAATGACTAAAATGGGATATACCTTGTTTATCTGGGAACGCATACCTCAGAGATTCCCAATGTTCTTTCTCCCACACATCATCAAGAACTATGAAGTACGTTTTCCCCTTGAGCTGCTCGTGTAGCATTTCTTGAAGCTTTTCAAGAAGATACCTCTCATCCTTCGTCGACTTCTCAATTTTCCCGATTTCATCACGCAGTCGCGCAGACTTCGGCAACTGCATGATCAGCTGCTTGATCGTCTCTCTTGGATCAAATCCACTCGAAACCACAACCCAGCAACGACAATCGAATCTTCCGGAAACAACGTTGTATATTTTCCGAGCAAGCGTGGACTTCCCAATCCCGGCCATGCCCTCAACGACCGCAATCGAGAGCCCTTCCCTCTTCCCCTCATCTAGGATCGATTCCTGCAGGAGTGAAAGTAGAAAAAAAAATTATGTAGAGTTTAATAAAAAATAATACTACTATCGTACCAAAAATAATAGAACGATTGTATTAAAAAAATAATACTACTATCGTACCAAAAATCATACCAACAATATAAGTATTTAATTTTAGAGAAAAGGTCTAAACATATGACCATTTTATGATTTTTGTCCTGGACATTAAGTTTTGAATTTTTGCATCCTATGCATTTCACTTCGCATCACAATCAGTCCTAAACTAACAGATCCGTCAAATATTAACGGTTAACGTGTTTAAACCTCTTGTGCCTTACCTGAAGCAGCGTCTGCATATCATCTTCCACACCAACCAAGTGCTCATCCTTTTGCCAAATCGGCATCCGCCTCCACGATTCGACTCTCGATCCGGATCCGGAGACAGACTCCACCTCCTCCCCGAGATCCCTGATCCCGTAGCTCAGGCGGCTCCTGTGGATGGCCTGCAGCCGTTCCTGGATGGCATCGATCTCTTTCCCGGCTTTGTTGACGTAGTGCATGTGCTTGGGGAAGGTGGAGAATCTCCCGAGGCGGGATTTGCTCTCGACTTTGAGGATGAACATCTCGATGACGTCTCTCGAGTCGAGGGCGACCTCCCGGATCTCGGATATCCAGTTGCGGACGCCTTCGCTGTCGGCCTGCTTTTGGTTGGCGTCTTTGATGTAGCACTGGATGCGCTTGAGCTCGTCCTTGAGCAGCTCCACCTTACCTTGGACGGATCGGAGGAAATTTATCTTGTACAGCAGCAAATCGGCCAGCAGTCGCACCGTTGATGCGACTACCTCCATCTCTATGTCGAATGTGTTGGATTTTTATGTGATTTCAAAACTATACTATATAGGAAATTTTTATTTACTAGTAGTAATAAATATGTAGATGTGAAGAACGGGTAAGATTTACTCCCTCCGTCTCGCTTTAGCAGTCCTATTGACTTTTCTGTCATCTTTTAATAAAAATAATAAAAATACTCTCTCCGTTCCGCTTTAGCAGTCCCATTGACTTTTCTGCACTCGTTTTGTAAAAATGATAATAAATAGTTAAAGTGGAGACATAATAAAGTAAAAAATAGAATAATATAAAGAAGAGTCTTATCTACATTAATCTCCTTTTTACTTTATTATTTTTCCACTTTAACTATTTATTATCATTTTTACAAAACGAGTGCAGAAAAGTCAACGGGACTGCTAAAGCGGGACAAATGGAGTAGTTAAAGTGGAGAAATGGTAAAGTAAGAGAGACAATAATGTAGATAAGACTCTTCTATTTTACAAAAAGAGGGCAGAAAAATTAATGGGACTGCTAAAGCGGGGGAGTATTTTTTTTCGTTTACTTTTGGCAAGTGGGGAATTTAAACTTCACATAAAGATTTAACTAATCCACGGTAATAACAAGTCAAATCTCCACTATGATATCTCGTTAGACTGGGCTTTACTTCAAGATAAGCATATCAATTTTAATTGACGTATGTAGTTATCATATTTTATTTAACTAAATATGTTAGTTGGTGGCGTAAAAAAATTGCATTAGTTCGTCCTTCGTTGACTAATTTTGAAATAATTAATAATAGGCCGTTATTGGTTCAAACTAATTACTATTAATCTCAAGTGGTGATAATTCAAGTGTAAGTATTATTTCAATATTTGATCTAGTTATATAGCTGGATTATTGATTTCTATATATATGATCTGACCTTTTATTAATCTATGCTGTTTGTGATGAGTGATATACTTTATGCATATTTGTATGTCACCCATAAACACATCATAGATTTTAGTGTTTCCATTTTTAATGTGATTATGCTAATGTATTTTGTCTTTCGAATCATATGCAATTTTCCTCCAAATTCAAATTAATAGTAGTACAATTGAGAACAAAAAGTCAAAGTTATGATTAACTATTATTGACTAATTTTAAAAGTTATGATTTTTTTTTACAATTTGCCCTAAATTAAAATAGTACTCCTACGTACTAACATGTTGTTAGATAAAATGTCCACGTGAACGATCAAACCATGTACACATGAAATAGCTTAATACACAGTAGTAAGTTGTAAATTTTCCATTATGGTCTTTCCTTTATGGTTTCACTTAATTTCCTTGTTTCGTGTGCTAAAAACTTGATAGCGAAGGGAATTAATAAAAGTATCACTAATATTAAATTCCATTGGAGTGATAATTTTATAAACTAGTAACGACCTATATTTAAATGATGTCGTCAACTCTATGACAAATGACAACTAGGGCACAATAATAAATATCACTATCAACTTTGAGGTAAAGAAATACTCCCCTCGTCCCAGATAATTCGACCCAGTATTCCATTTCGGGCCGTCCCACATAATTTGTCCCACTTCACTTTTACCATTTTTGGTAGTGGACCCCATATTCCACTAACTCATTCATACTCACATTTTATTATAAAACTAATACTTTAAAAGTAGGACCCACATCCCACTAACTTTTTCAACTCACTTTCCATTACATTTCTTAAAATCCGTGCTGGGTCAAAGTGTCCCAAATTATCTGGGACGGAGGGAGTAACTAGTAGAAAAAGTAACTTAAGGTAAAATCTTGTCTCCTTTAAAATCGTACATGACAAAAGAAACACACGATGAGCAAGTCGACTACTTAAGATAAAAATAGGAATCCACAAAATAGACACTTTTTTTTACTATTCCACAAAACAAACACTTCATAACACAATAAATATTACACATACACATAACAATTTCAAAAACTCTCTAGGACATCATTAATGGGTAACATTATACTGTCTTCATAGATGACAATATTGACAATGATGCAAGAATTCGTTGGGGCAAATTGGTAGTCATCAAGTCCGGGCAATTCTGGATCCGTAGAAGTTTCAGCTGCGGCATTCCACCTTCTTCCACATCAATCCCTTTCAAGAAATACATACCCTTAATGGAAAGCCCTTTGAGGCCGAGGAATCCCCCACGCAACACTCTCATCCTCTCGCCCAAGCACGCGTAGCCACTTAACTTCAGGTACTCCAGCTTCTGCAGCTTTCCCAGCTCCGTCATCGGATCCTCCTCCAGAAACGTCTCCACGAGCGTCAGATCCGTCAGATTCGGCGGGAACACGCCCGGATCCGGGCACCACCTCATCCTTCCTCGCAGCTTCAGCTTCGTGAGCCCCGAGAGATGAGGGATCATCGCTGGCTCAATCGACAGCGATAGATCCCACATCAGCTCCAGCTTCACGAGATTCGTCATCTCTTCCATCTTCACCCTCGCTCTCTTGAGCACGTTTCCCTCTCTCTCCTGGTCGAGAAACAGACCCAGTTCTCGAACAGGACAGGTCGAGGGAGACTTGCACTGTAGCAAGTCGTCCACGCTGATGTATCTCAGAGTCTCCACGTGTTTCAAGCTCCCCATCGTTGTCAGTCCGTGGATGTGGGCTGCGCTGAAGTAGCGCAGCCGCTCCATCACGGGAGTGGTGTGTGGTAACTCGAGATTCTCGCTCCCAGCGTCGAGAATCTCGAGTTTCTCAAGGTGGCCGAACCACCCCGGGATCTGGACCATCTCAGCGGTACCGGACTGTATTCTCAGGTACCTCAACCCGATCAACGAGCGGAATGAGTGAGGGAAATCGCGCCAACCAACGCCTTCAAGGTAGAGTATCTCGAGCAACTGAAAACTCTTCCAGAAACGGAATGGGGTATTCACACAGACATCGCTGAAGCCATCTGAGTGGGAATTGATGACGAACAGAGAGCGGAGATGGTGGGTATGGTCCCTCGACACAGTGTCGAGGTTCTGACCATAGAGAACGCGATGACGAGGCTTAGTCATCCTCGTCTTCGCCTCCTCCTCCTCCTGCTTCCCCTTCCCTTTCCCCTTCTCGATGATCTCAAACCCTAATTCATCTTTTGCTTTCTCCAAACACACTTCTCGGAAAAGATCATGTAAATGGCAGTTTCTAACGCGGCCATCCAGCGTTAAATCCTTGATCTGAACCATGTTTCGATTGATCAACTCATCCAAATAGCCTCTCGCAATCTCATCCAGGGTTCTTCCGCCTTCATGGTGGATTAGCCCGTGTCCAATCCATATATGGATCAGCCGTTTCACGGAGATGTCTGCGTCTTCCTTAAAGCAGGCGAGGCGCAAGAAGCATGATTTCAACAGGGGAGACAGGTTTTGGTAACTCAACTCCAAAATTGTTGATATTCTGCTTTCTGATCTTTTGTGATGAGAGTTCACTTGCTTTAAGACTTCTTCCCATTTTCTCTTCGTGTGTGGTTCGACTAGTAAGCCTCCGACCACGGTGATGGCAAGAGGCAGGCCATTGCACTTCTCCACGATTTCTCGTCCGATGGGCTCGAGTTCTTCGGGACATTGGGGGGGTTTGGCGTGGATGAATGCCTTCTTCACGAATAATTCCCAGCTCTCGTCGTGGCCTAGAACCTTCATCTCAAGGGCGTAGTCCCCGTAGTTTGCAATCGTCTTGTTGCGAGTTGTGATTAGTAATCTACTTGGTTTATCTGTTAGGACAAAGAAATGATAGTATTCATCAAAACACAATAAATTACTAACATTTACTACCTCTGTCACTAAAAATTTGATACAGTTTACTATTTTGGTCCGTTCTTGAAAATTTGATATACTTCACTTTTAACATTTTTGGTAGTGGACCTCATATCCCACTGACTCATTTCTACTCACATTTTATTATAAAACTAATACTTTAAAAGTAGGACCCACATCCCACCAACTTTTTCAACTCACTTTCCATTACATTTATTAAAACCCATGTCGGGTCAAAGTGTAGCAAATTTTGGGGGACGGAGGTAGTATATGTTTTCATAATATCAGTATCGAAAAGAAATGCCTCAACTATGATGGAACGGAAGAATTACCTGGTTTATCTGGAAAGGCATATCTGAGAGACTCCCAATGTTCTATCTCCCAAATATCATCAAGAACTATGAAATAAGTTTTCCCCTTGAGCTGTTCATAGAGCATCTCTTGAAGCTTTTCAAGAAGATACCTCGCATCTTTAGTCGACTTCTCGATTTTCCTGATTTCATCTCGCAGCCGCTGCGACCTCGGCAACTGCATGATAAGCTGCTTGACCGTCTCCCTCGGATCAAATCCGCTTGAAACCACGGCCCAGCAACGGCAATCGAATCGTCCAGAAACATCGTTGTATATTTTGCGAGCAAGGGTTGATTTTCCGATCCCGCCCATGCCCTCAATCACGGCGATCGACAGCCCTTCCCTCTCCTCATTAATCGATTCCTGCAGCAGGGGTACAAGCAAAAAAATATTACTACACGAGACATTTCCATAATTCTAAAATAAATATTCATATTTGACTCACACAAATTTTAAGAAATATATGAGTTACGCTTTTATATATTAGTTTTATAATAAAATGTGAATAGAACGTGAGACATACTTATCATTTATAGGAAAAAAATAAAAATGGACTTCTATTGTGAGACAGGATAAAATAGTACTCCCTCTGCCCAAAAAATATGCATCATTTCCTTTTTAGTCTGTCCCACAAAAATATGTTCTTTCCAATTTTGAAAATTCTTTTTTCTCTAATGAGGGGACCCAATTCCAACTAATTACAGTACTTTAATTACCTTTTATCTACATCTTTTTTACTTTACCAATTTTATCTTAAAAACCCGTGTTGAGCCCAAAGTGCATATTCTTTTATAAGAACTAAACATGATTTCACATAATTTCCACAAAATTACTAAAATGAAAAGAAAAGAAAAAAAGACTACCTGAAGAAGCTTGTGCATATCATCTGCGACGCCAACGAAGTGTTCGTCCTTTTGCCAAACCGGCATCCTCCGCCATGACTCGACTCTGGACCCGGAAACCGACTCTGACTCGTCCTCAAGATCCCTTAACCCGTAGTTCTCGCGGTTCTTGTGGATGGCCTGCAGCCGTTCCTGGATGGCATCGATCTCTTTCCCGACTTTGTTGACGTAGTGCATGTGTTTGGGGAAGGTGGAGTATTTTCCGAGGCGGGATTTGCTCTCGATTTTGAGGATGAACATCTCGACGACGTCTCTCGAGTCGAGAGCAACCTCCCGGAGCTGGGAGATCCAGTTGCGGACGCCTTCGCTGTCGGCTTGCTTTTGGTTGGCGTCTTTGAGGTAGCATTGGATGCGCTCGAGCTCGTCCTTGAGTAGCTCCACCTTTCCCCGAACTGTTCGAAGGAAATTTATTTTATGCACCAGCACTTCGCCCAGAAGTTCCACCACTGATGCGAGCACCTCCATCTCTCTATCTCTCTGTACCAATGTGTTGGATATTTATTTGGCTCCAAGCAACAACTTGCATATACTCTCTCCATCCGCGAAATGACAGAGCTAATAGCAACAGCGACACTAAAACTAAAAATATAACTGTCAAGTAATTTGGGTCTCCATCGTTAAAATCCTGGCTTTGCCTTTTGGAGACATGAGGTAAGGAGTAGTTTATTACTCTATCATCACCTATTAAAATTTCACTTAACTTTTTTTACTCACTTTTCGTTATACTCCGTTTGGTCCTTGTTAAGTATGTTCTTTTTAGGGATGATTCACGATAAATACGCAAGTCATTTTCTTTTTTAGCATTATCTCCTTTATTTTATTCTCAATCACTTAACTAACAAAATCCTATTTTCTAAAATTCTGACCGAAAAGAAATGTCTCACTTAGTGAGTGACGGCGGTAGTAATTATTACACTCGATGAAATCAAAATAATACATTTAACAAAAAATAGATGAAGTACTTATATATTTATAGGTAAGGTTGGACTAATATTATGAATACTATTACTTGTTTGATTATTCATACTACTACTGCTACTATAGTTATAAAATAAATTTGGCCGAATAGTTTAATTGAGAAATTTTGAAATGTGAGACAAACCTAATATCGTTACTTGTTTGATTTCTAAGAACAATTTAGTACGTACTTAATTTTATGTCTATAATGGATTATTTCTAGTCTTTTTTTAAATAAATTGTAGTAAAGATTCTTCTTTATTTATCACATATATTTATTATTTATATTGTCGTTGTGGCTTTATTTATTCTCTCATTTATCAATGGCGGCTACTGTATCTTTACTGTTACTACCATGTATTCATTGAATAAGTAGTATTTTTGTTTGGACAGTTATGGAGAAGGGGGACAGTTTATCTCTTATTTTATTATAAATTAGTTTTATTTCTGTGGACAATTATGGAGAAGGGGGATATTTTTTCTATTATTTTATTATAAAATATTAGTACTAGTTGTTTTTTTCTGTGGAAAATTATGGAGAAGGGGGAGCTACTTGCAGGGAATGGTCAATTTCGTATTTTTCTTATTTGCTAGCAGCCATGCATTAATAAAATTGAGGAAAGTGCTCTGTTGCTCCTGTGAAACAACATACTCCCTTCTCCCGTCTTGTACTTGTTTTTTCTAGTATTGCTTTTTGATATCTCTTACTCCCTCCCTCCGTTCCATAGTAATAGAAGCGTTTCTTTTCGGCACGGAGATTAAAAAAAAATGTGTTAGATGAATTAATTAAAGGGAGAATAAAGTGGAAAATGAAAAAGATAGAAAGATAAAGAGAGAAAAAAGTAAGAGAGAGTAAGTAGATGTGAAAAAATGTGTTGACTTTTACTAAAAAGGAAAATGACTCTATTACTATCGAACGTACCAAAATGGCAAAATGACTCTATTACTATGGAACGGAGGGAGTACTTCATTAGTCCAATAGAAATAGGCTACTGTGGATGACACGAGTTTTACTTCGTAATTGATATAGTAAGAGACAAGGAAAAAATTTTGTTTAAATAATTTAATGAAATGAGAAAATGTTTCTACAAATTGATATAAACTATTTTTATATGACAGACAAAAAAGGAAATTCAACCAATTTATGGATGAAATATTATTCATCCCACTTCATTTTATACTAACTATGATAATGAATTCTCACATTTAACCAACACATTCCATTTGCATTTTCCCTTGATTCCAAAAAACTAGAGAATTTGAGAATTGACACAAGTATTGTCAGTTAATCAGTCTTGGTAGGCCGACTACTTCACTTGACTTGTCTACAATTTATGTCAATCCAAGGAAAGGAATGTGTGGTTCATGTTGAAGATAGATGATGAGTCTCATATTAGGAAGTTTCTTCAATTCTAAATGATATTAGGAGGGCCAAGTTAATCTTGGAGTAAAAAATAATTTAAATACTATCAAGTAGTGTGTTCTAAGTTATGCAGATTCCAAGAGCTGAGAAAGTGTTGGGGGTGAATAATACCATTGAACAAATACTACATGAACATTGAGATAATTGAAGACCTCTTTCCCCAATGAACAGGATATGTAGTAACAAAAATCAAGTAAAACAAATACCACCACCTACAGCTGGTAGGAAAATAAAGTAAAAGAAATTAGAACTGTATAGTAGAGTATTGTGTTTGTCACCTGTTTAGGAGGTTAATCTTGAATAGTAAACGAACAATGATATAGAAGTAGCTACAAGAAAACACAAAGATCACCTAGACAAAATTTAAGTATCAAAATTTCAAGAAAATAACATCCAGACACAAATAAAAGTTACAAGGATGAAAGAAGTATAGTAGATAGGTAATCGAACAAGTAAAGAAGAATAGTAGATAGGTATGCCGAGGAGTGATCAATTGCTAACTCATAATTTAATTGTTAACTACAACTAATTTAAGACCATAGGATTTTAGAAAACATGTGTAATTTTAATTTTTATTAATAAAATAAAAAAAGATAAAAAAAAACTCGTTTTAGATGAAAATGTCAATGTAGTGTTTCGAAAATATCAACACAATGCTTTGAGAATGTCAACATAATGCTTTAAGAATGTTAACTCATTGCTTATATTAACATTCTACATGTATTATGTTGACATATTTTACATAGTATGTTGACATTTCTGCTGTATGAAAAAATTAAAAAATTTTGATTTTTTTTTTTAAATTTTGACGTCGGAACATATGCATATAAGATATCGTTGGAATCCTTATGAAATTATCTTTAATTTGATATATGTTATATGAATTTAAAGTTTTGGGATTTCTTTTAAAAATTAGTTATAACTAAACATGTAGTTAATTGACATTAATACCCCTATTGATATTTTTTGGAATTAATCCTATAGCCTTATTGACGTTTTTCGTTGATCGTATTGATATATAGGGATTGATGATCTAAGCCCTTAATTTGAATATCTAATGGCTATTATTTAATTATAGTTAGGAATTAAGTTATGAGTTAGCAATATAACACTCCCCTAGGTATTCAATAGGCAAAAACTAATAAACTAACAAATATAACATCAGATTATGTAGAATCCTAAATTGAATGCTCTACTAATTAAATTTAAAATTTGCAGCACAAACTGGGAATA
This sequence comes from Salvia hispanica, assembly GCF_029641045.1. Classification (NCBI taxonomy): domain Eukaryota; kingdom Viridiplantae; phylum Streptophyta; class Magnoliopsida; order Lamiales; family Lamiaceae; genus Salvia; species Salvia hispanica. The sequence continues at coordinate 1,645,622 of NC_142694.1, forward strand.
TTGAACCGTCATAATATTGCAATGAATAACATTACACAGTCCTCATGTAGATGACAATGATGCAAGAATTCGTTGGGGCAAATTGGTAGTCTTCAAGGCAGGGCAAAGCCGGATCTTCAGAAGTTTGAGTTGCGGCATTCCACCTTCTTCCACATCGATCCCTTTCAAGAAATACATACCCTTAACGGAAAGCCCTTTGAGGCTGAGGAATCCCCCACGCAACACTCTCATCCTCTCGCCCAAGCACGCGTAGCCAGTTAACTTCAGGTACTCCAGCTTCTGCAGCTTTCCCAGCTCCGTCATCGGATCCTCCTCTAGAAACATCTCCACGAGCGTCAGATCCGTCAGATTCGGCGGGAACAACCCCGGATCCGGGAACCTCCTCATCCTGCCTCGCAGCTTCAGCTTCGTGAGGCCCGTCAGATGAGGGATCATCGCTGGCTCGATCGACAGCGACAGATCCCACATCAGCTCCAGTTTCACGAGATTCGTCATCTCTTCCATCAACACCCTCGCTCTCTTGAGCACGTTTCCCTCTTTCTTCTGGTCGAGAAAGAGACCCAGCTCTCGAACAGGAAGGGTCGAGGGAGACGTGCACCGTAGCAAGTCATCGACGCTGATGTATTTCAAAGTCTCGACGCGTTTCAAGTTTTCCATGGTTGCTAGTCCGTGGATGCGAGCTGCGCTGAAGTGGCGCAGCTGCTCCATCACGGGAGTGGTGTGCGGTAACTCAAGGTTCTCGCTCGCAGCGTCGAGAACCTCGAGTTTTTCGAGGTGGCCGAACCACCCCGGGATGTGGATCTTCTCGGCAAATCCGGACCGTATTCTTAGGTACCTCAACCCGATCAACGAGCGGAACGAGTGAGGGAAACTCCGCCAACCAATACCTTCTAAGTAGAGTATCTCGAGCAAATGAAAACTCTTCCAGAAACGTAATCGAGTCTTCACACAGCGATCACTGAAGTTGTCGGAGTTGGAATTGATGATGAAGAGAGAGCGGAGATGGCGGGTCTGATCCCTCGACAGCGTGTCGGGGTTCTGACCATAGATGATGCGATGACGAGGCTTTGTCGTCCTCGTCATCGCCTCCTCCTTCTCTCCCTTCTCGATGATCTGAAACCCTAATTCCTCTTTCGCTTTCTCCAAACATACTTCTCGGAAAAGATCATGTAAATGGCAATTTTTAACACGGCCATCCAACGTTAAATCCTTGATTTGAAGCATGTTTCGATTGATCAACTCATCTAAATAGCCTCTTGCGATCTCATCCACGGTTCTTCTCCCTTCATGATGAATTAGCCCGTGTCCAATCCATATATGAATCAGTCGTTTCACTGGGATGTCTGCATCTTCTTTAAAGCAGGCGAGACACAAGAAGCATGATTTCAATTGGGGAGACAGGTTTTGGTAACTTAACTCCAAAATTGTTGATACTCTGCTTTCTGCCCTTCTGTGACGAGAGTTCACTTGCTCTAAGACTTCTTCCCATCTCCTCTTCGTGTGTGGTTCTACTAGTAGGCCTCCAACCACGGTGATGGCAAGAGGCAGGGCACTTCTCCACGATTTGTCGGCCAATGGGCTCAAGTTCTTTGGGACATTGGGACTGTGAGTGTTTGGTGTGGATGAATGCCTTCTTCACAAACAATTCCCAGCTCTCAACGCGGTCTAGAACCTTCATCTCAAGGGCATAGTCACCATAGTTTGCAATCGTCTTGTTGCGAGTTGTGATTAGTAATCTACTTGGTTTATCTGTTTGGGAAAGATGACATATTCATGAAAACAGCTGTTGAAATTTTGGTACGTAAGTGCAAATTTTAATTAAATAATACTCCCTCTGTCTGCCATAAATTATCACAAGTTGCCTCAGCTTGGATCTAGATCTTATTTTAATAAATGTAAAGAAAAGTGGATAGAAAAAAATAGTGAAATGAGATTTGGAAAAGTAAGTGTTGCGAGTATTGACAAGTAGTGGCAAATGACAAGTAATGGCGAATGGAAAAAGACATTAGTCACTTATAATGAGAGAATAAAAAAGGAATATCACTCATTTGTAGGGGGGAAATAGAGTAATAATATACATATGTCATGAAATTTGATTTGAAATTGAGTAGGAAGAAACATATGCATATTGTACAAACCTTGTTTATCTGGGAAGGCATATCTGAGAGACTCCCAATGTTCTTTCTCCCACACATCATCAAGAACTATGAAATACGTTTTCCCCTTGAGCTGTTCGTGGAGCATCTCTTGAAGCTTTTCAAGAAGATACCTCTCATCTTTAGTCGACTCCTCGATTTTCCTGATTTCATCTCGTAGTCGTGCTGACTTTGGTAACTGCATGATCAGCTGCTTGGTTGTCTCCCTCAGATCAAATCCACTTGAAACCACGACCCAACAACGACAATCGAATCGTCCAGAAACAACGTTGTATATTTTGCAAGCAAGTGTCGGTTTTCCGATCCCAGCCATGCCCTCAATGACCGCAACCGATAGCCCTTCACTCTTCTCATCCAGAATCGATTCCTGCAATGGGGGTAGAACTAGTAAAACATTAGAATAGCTTTACTAAATCTATTTTCTTACTATTATATGTATATATTAAACAGTAATACTCCATCTACTTAACCGTAACTGAGTCATTTCCATAATTTTAAAAAATACTAATGTATAGTAAGTTGAGCAAGAAAAGAACAAATAGATAAGTAAAAAAAGTAGAAGAGCTAAGAAAATAGATGTCTGAAGAGATACAATTAATCGAAAAGAAGTGTGATAAAAGTGAGAAATATCGATGAGTTGATTTTTGTTGTAATCAAATACTCAACTATGACGGAATGGAAAGAAAGTAGTGTATCGTATCAAAATGAAATATTAAACCCCTGCAATCCTCAACTTTGATAATTAGTCTTCATCCATATTAGTTTAATAAGGAGTAAGAACTAAACATGATTTCGACAAAATTACCAACTGACAAAAAGAAGAAAAAAATGGTACAGCCACCATACCTGAAGCAGCTTCCGCATATCACCTCCCATGCCAACCAAGTGTTCGTCCTTTTGCCAAATCGGCATCCGCCGCCATGATTCGACCTTCGATCCGGATCTGGAGACCGAATCCGCCTCGTCCTCAAGATGCCTGATCCCGTAGCTCTCGCGGCTCCTGTGGATGGCCTCCAGCCGGTGGTGGAGGACATCGATTTCTTTGCCAACTTTGTTGACGTAGTGCATGTGTTTGGGGAAGGAGGAGAACTTTCCGAGGCGGGATTTGCTCTCGATTTTGAGAATGAACATCTCGATGACGTCTCTGGAGTCGTGAGAAACCTCTCGGATCTCGGATATCCAGTTGCGGATTCCTTCGTTGTCGGCCTGCTTTTGGTTCGCGTCTTTGAGGTAGCATTGGATGCGCTTGAGCTCGTCCTTGAGTAGCTCCACCTTTTCTCGGACTGATCGAAGGAAATTTATCTTATGCAGCAGCACTTCGCCCAGCAGTTCCACCACTGATGCCAGCACCTCCATCTCTCTCTCTCTCGAATGTATTCGATAATTATTTGGTCCAAAGCAACAACAACATGCAGATATATATGATGTATTTTTGGCTTATAAAGCTGGCATAGATAATGAAGTAGAGTAGTTTAGTGTCGGCAAGTGGGGAATTTAAACTTCACATAAATAATGTGTACGGAAACTTATGTAACAAGTTAAACACATGTGTTTTTTAGATCATAAACAAAGCAACACTTGTGATTTGAAGTTATAATGAACAATGTGATGTTAACAACTATCAACTCAATGCCACTTGAGGAAGATGATAGCAGATTAAATGCAAGCAAGCAACTAGCTAGTCACCAACTTCCTCAGTGCATTATATAACCACTTGTTTTTGGCAGCTGGGAGATAGTGAGAGCATTCAATGTGGCCATGAATGAGCCAGCTACCTAGTCCTTTTTCAAAAACAAATGGATCTCTATTTGACCATTTGTCTCGAATTAGCCAACTACCTAGTTTTCTAGATGACCATTGTATAGAATGAGCATTCAATGTGGTCATGAATGAGCCAGCTACCTAGTCCTTTGTCGTAAACAAATGGATCTCTGTTTGACCATTTGTCTAGGTGGATATAGCATTGCACCTATCCGAGCCATTTATAAATATCTTTGTCGTAGTAATCTTGTATAACATGGTATGTATATACAAAAATCAAGTAAAACAAATACCACCACCTCAAATGAAGTAAAAGCAATTTAAGCTATCTCCACTTTGTGTTTCACTATATATTATTGCAAGCATACATGATTGAATATTTTTATCTTCACGATTCATCACAAGAAGTTCTGTAATTCTCAATAGGATATGTATCAAACAAGTTAATCAAAAATTGTAGAATTAATCACATACTTTAGACTATCCAAGATTAGTGCGCAATATTTGCTACCTCCACAGCTTTATGCTTCAGCTTTGAACAACTTCGTTAGCTTGGACACATGAGCATGTTCCACATTACTGCAAGAAGATTACCAACAGAAGGAACTCAACCTCAAGCATGGGATTAAGACCGAAAAAATTTCAGAAAGCAAGGTGAATTCATTAAGCTTATCATCAAACACATCACTAATAAGTACTAATAACTTCATAATTCTTTAACTCTAGAGCCAAAAAATTCTAAAGAATGTAGTCCTATCCTACGGAAAACACAAAAAAAGTTCACTTCGCTGCAGTTCGACCTATAGCTTTCCACGATGAAGCGCTTCTTCCGTTTAACAAAATTAGCAAGCACAGTGAAACACAAAATCAATCTAAATATACCAAAAACAAATAAAAGTAAAACAAGATACAAACTTAAAGCAGAATACAATCAAAATATACCATTGTATGCTCTGTTGCCAAATGTTTCACATTCTATGCTCTGTCTTGCTACCTTCAATTGATCTAACACTTTGCACCAGCATGCGATGCAGAGGTCCTTCAACAAATCAATAGCAAAATTCTTCCAATTAACTTCACCATACAATACATTCACCATCACTCTAACTAAAACCGGGCATTCAAAACACCGATTCCCCAACCCCGGCAAAGCTTTCTCCATTTCGTTCATCTCTCCGTCGCCATACATAAAGCCTAACAGCTCAACAGCCTCCGTAACAATAACCTTCAGAGAAAACATCACCAACGCAGCCACGTGATCTCTCATGGCACAATCAATGACCACACCATAACTAGGCGAATTCGCCATGATTGGATCATACAAATGCAACAAATTACAGTCTCTCTACCTCAGAATAGAACGAAAAATTCGTGAAGAGTATGCTGCGGGGAAAACCACCGCCGCTCGATTCAATTCACTACGAATTCCCCAAATCTCCGACGGCGGTTGAGGAGGCGGCGATTGCCTTTGGGAGAGGACGGAGGGCGGTGGAAGAGAGGTGAAGAAGAGATTTGAGGTAGGAGAGAGCATTGGTAAGGGACGAGGGATTTGGATAGAGGCGCGGAAGGATTGTGGCGGTGGTATGCGGCGGCGGAGGCGACTGAGAAATGAAACTAGTCTAAAATCGCTAGTGTTTGAATGTTAAAATCGCGGTTGCTATTTTGTTGGGTTAAAATTCAAGTTGAACATGTTTGAATGGGCCTTTTCAATATTTATAGGTCCATTTTTATTAAGGGCATGATTGGTAGCTACATAAAAATCCAAATAGGCCCAAAATTGCATCTCTTTTACTAACTTGTCTCTTGTCTGGTAGATCTAGAAATTGTCGGTGAATTCGGAAGAAAAACTTCAGATCTTTCACAGATTCGTATTGATTTCGGCGATTTCGGCAAATCCTTTTCTTCAAAAATCTGTGGTATTATTTTTTGCTGAATCTCCGACAAAGTCAATTGTCTCTTCTTACCGATTTTGCCCTTCAACGACTCGGCGGCGCAGACGTTGGTACCCAGAAAGAAGAAGCCAGGAAGGCCCAAATTCGTTGCTATGTAATCACAAATTCCAGCCCTTGCAGGTATTTCAATGTTGTGCATAGGTGTAATATGAAATGGCCGTTGTTGCAGAAGCTAAAATTTTAGGATTGGGTGAGGAACGAAAAAATCATTGTTTGTGGCCATTCTCTTACCATTTCTCCTCTTTGTGTTCAATTTTGGTTGTTTTAGGGAATTTGGTGCTTAGTTTTGGTTGTATTAATCTGTACAGATATTTCGCTTGTGAATTGGAGGTTAGCCTAGGTGTGAAAATGAAGGAATTAACCAGGTCTTTTATAGATGGAAGCTGATGCAGATGGCGTGAAGCTTGGGAAATTAGGCGCCATTTCTTGTGTATGCTGATGAAGATGAAGGGTTGTATGGAAATTGTCTAACATAAAGTAGGGGGTTTTAGTCATCACATTAATTTCTCCTTTGCTTAGCTGGAACATGTGGGAGTACCATCTCATATGAATAAGTAAGGAAACAGACTGAACCAAACTGCATACAAGGCGATAATTATTTTCTCAACATTTGATAAAAACCTTATCTTTAATTTTAAGAAAATATTTTTCAGGCTATCAATCAAGCCCAAATAGTACAAAATATATCACAAAGTTTTACCCTACATTAGTCCTAATTTGATTCATTTAGTTATAGATTATAATATCCAAATTTCATCATGGACATATACATCCAATGAAAAAATATCAATCATAAGAGACCCAATATTACAAAATCAAAACATATCATTGCTAACAATTGCTCTAGAATTCACCCATTCACAACCAATAATCTTATTTTTCCATTTTGAATTGTTCCACGAACATTAGTCTCAAATTTTCTTTTAAATAAGAGTGAATCTCACTTTGCATTAACGATACTTCAACCATGTTTTCTCTACATCTCTCGTATTTTACCATTTTTGCAATAAAAAAACGTGTCTCGTTCAACCACCAAGACGAGGGAATATAAGTAATGTAAGTAACTCGAGCTTATTGAAATGATATACTGATGTTTTCCCTCATATTCCTAGTCTGTAGATGCGGGCATCGACGGACAAGGACATGTTTGAGCTGCGGCATTCCACCTTCTTCCATGTAGACGCATCTCAAACTCAGATATCGTAAAGCCAGGACTTCGAGGCTGGGGAACCCGTTGCTCGAAACATGCATTGTCTCACCCCTGTAACAATCATACTGCAACTTGAGGAAGCATAGCTTCGGCAGCTTACCCAGCTCAGCCATTGGATCATAACGTAACTGGGTTTCCGACAACGTGAGGTGAGAGAGATTCGGAGGGAACGTACTCGCAGCCGGACATTTTCGCATCTTTCCTCTTATAATAAGTTTGGTCACATTTTCTAGCTGGGGCAGAGCTAATCCCATTTGATCAGCTCCATCACACCCCTCTAAGTGAAGAATGGCAAGATTCTTCAACTTCTCTAATGAAGCTCTCATCTTCAGCAGCTCTAACGACTCCATCCTTCCAACGCAACGTATGCCTAATTCGCGAAGAGGGCCGCCATTCGCAAGAGCTGCTGCACACCTCATCCAGTCCTTGTGTTTTATGTGTTTCAAACACTCGATAGTTCTCCACATGTTTACACTCGTGAGCCCACGGACGATGACAGACGCGCTCAAGCAACGCAGCCTGTCCATTTTTAACGAAACTAGCCGCGGGAATTTCACAGTTGCCTGTCCCAAGTCGAGAACCTCGAGGCTTCTAAGACGATCCAGCCACCTTGGGAGCTCAACTGTGAAATCATAGATGATGGGAGATTTGTGTATTCTCAAGCACTTCAATCCAATCAACGAACGGCAATAGCTAGGCAATCTTCGAAAGCCAAAGCCATCAAGCTCGAGTGTCCTCAGGAGCCGATAGCTCTTCCAGTAATCATATGGAATGGCCTTGCATATGTCACGATCGCCTTGGACGTTAAATAGCGAAAGGTAGCATAGATGCTTATTCTGATACGACGAGAAAGTGTCGAGATTTTCTACATAGACTACGCGATGGCGAGGTTTATGCAATGATGATTCAGATGAGCTCCCCTCGTCTGCCTTCACTATCTGCAAGCCTATTTCCTCCTTTGCTTTCCTAAAGCATACCTCACGAACAAGATCGTGGAGACGACAATGTTTTACTCGGCCATCGAATGTTAGATCATGAATTTGAACCATGCTTCGATCGACTAGTTCATTCAAATAGCTTCTTGCTATTTCATCACTTGTTCTACTTTCTTCCCTTCGGATCAAGCCTTGTGCATCCCATATAAATACCAACCTTTTTACAGGTATAGTGAAATCTTCCTTGAAAAATGCTAGGCACAAGAAGCATGATTTTAACTGCGGAGGCAAATTGTGATAACTCAACTCCAAAATTGATGATACATTGCTTTCAGACTTTCCCAAATAAGTATTTATTTGGTTAAGAACATGCTCCCATCCATTTTTGGTCTGTGTTTCCTGAAACATCATAAATTAGATTAGAATAATAAACTATGTATATTCTCTATAACAGAGAAATACATATATAGAAAAGCTAATTTATTGACACAAAAATGCATGAAATTCTACATAGATTTCCCAGTTTACGGATATCGATAGTGATGAATTCAACCGTTGGATCTTATCAAATTGAGGAAATGACCAACACAACAAGTAAACAATTTCTTTATGTTATGCTTAACTGCTCAACATGCATTATTGTTATAAATCTAGATCTACCACTGTATATTATTTCCGTTGCATATCATTAGATGATGATGACAAAACTCCTAACATTACCATGAGTAAGCCTCCGATGACGTTGATAGCAAGCGGTAGGCCATGGCATTTTTGCAAGATTTGTTTGCCTACACTCTCCAATTCTTCTGGACATTTGTAAATAGTTCTACCAATCAGTGGCTTCTTGTTCTTCTTCAGAAATGGCAGACCTTTGAATTTTCCCAAGATTTGTCTCCTTGAAGATGCAGGCTCCAATTGTTCTGGAGATTTGTGAATAGTGCTAATGATGAATGCCTTCTTCAACAAGAGTTCCCAGCCCTTGTCAGGATCTAAGAGCTTCATCTTATGCACGTAGTGATCACGATTCGGAACGATCTTGTTGCGAGTTGTGACCAGCAATCTACTTTTTTTACCTGTCAAAGAACTATAATCATGCTATACTTATAAAGCAACATATATAGGTGATGTGCACTTGCCAGACAAGAATATGTAAACTGCCGGAAAAACCATGAATTTTTCCAAAAAAATTCAAATTTTCTCATAGATCATCCAGAAAATTTACCTCAGTCACATCATCAATTTGAAACAAGCCATGAAAATTTTAAATTTATACTATTTTTACTATGAATTTGAAGCTGTACAAACTAAAATTTGACCAAAATTTGAACAATTTGGCATAAAAATAATTTTATGGTTACCTTGTTGATTTGGGAAAGCAGTGATGAGAGATTCCAAATGATCCGTTTCCCAAACATCATCAAGAACTATGAAATACGATTTGCCATCCAATTGATCATAAAGCATTTGCTTAAGCTCCTCCTGTAAAGATAGCTTATCATTAATCAACTCCTCCAATTTCTTCATTTCCTCAATCATCTTTCCTCTGTCTTGCTCACACAGCTGGAAGATGAGCTGCTTGATTGTCTCCTGCGGCGTAAATTCACTCGACACCACAACCCAACCACGGCAATCAAATCGATCACCAACGGCGTCAGAGTGGTTGTAAATCTCCCGCGAAAGCGTCGATTTCCCGATCCCACCCATTCCTTGTATAACCACAACCGAAAGCCCTCTCTTCTCCTCATCTAGAATAGCTTCACGCAGCACCTTCTCCACATCATCCTCAATCCCCACCAGTTGTTCATCCTTCTGCCAATGAGACAACCGCCGCCGCGATTCGACCTGCAGCCTCCGCCCCGACTCTGCCTCTTCGAGATCCTTGATCCCGTACCTTTCGCGGCTTGCGTTGATGGCGTCAAGCCTAGCGGTGATGGAGTCGATCTCGTCCCCGATTACGTCGAGGTAGTACATGCGCTTCGAGAAGCTAGCGCATCGCGCCTTGCTCTTCCTGTTCTCGACGTTGAGAAGGAAGGTCTCGATAGTGTCTTCGGCGTCCTGAGCGGCCTCTCTGATGTCAGATATCCAATTGCGCACTCTCGCGTCTTCGACTTGCTTTTTGTTGGCGTCTTGGAGGAACGACTGCACCCGCTTCAGCTCGTCTTTTAGCGACGCTACCTTCCCTTCGACTCCTCGGAGGGATTTGAGCTTCTGGATCAGCAGATCGCCGAGTAGTTTGACCAGAGATGAGATTGCCGCCTCTGCTGCCATGACGATCACTCGTTAGCATAGTCTTGGTGTGGCCTACTTCACTAATGTCATACTACTAGTAGTCAGTAGTGGACAAGTGATGCACGATATCCGAATATATATATCACCAGTCAAACAAATAAAATATCTTCCAATTCAAAAAAATAAATTTATATTTTTTGTAAATATCGATCGACATGGCAGCGGAGGCTGCGATCTCAACGGCGGTGGAGCTTCTCGGCAGTCTCCTGATTCAAAAGGTGAAATCCTTGCGCAGCGTCGAGGGAAAGGTGCGGTCGCTGAAAGAGGAACTAGTGTGGATGCAATCTTTCCTCAGAGACGCAAACAGAAAACAAGCCGAAGACGAAGGAGTCCGCAATTGGATAAGGAAGATCAGAGAAGTCGCTCAAGACGCCGAAGACACCATCGAAATGTTCCTCATCAATGTCGAGAACGCCAAGAGCAGAGGAAGCTGCAGTAGCTTCCCGAAGCGCATGTACTACCTCGACCGAATCGGGGACGAAATCGACTCGATCCGGTCTCGCCTCGACGCAATCGACAAAAGCCGCGAGAGGTATGGTATAACCGATCTCGGAGGGGCGTCGGAGCCGGTGCGGAGGCTGGAAATCGAATCGCGGCGGCGGCTGTCTCCTGCGCAAAATGACGAACAGGTGGTGGGCATTGAGGGCGATGTGAGGGAGGTGGTGCGGGAATTGGTTCGGGATGAGGGGAAGGGAGGGGTTTGGGTTGGGGTTATTGAGGGGATGGGCGGGATTGGGAAATCGACGCTTGCTAGGGAAGTGTACAACCACCGCGACGTGGCGGGCGGCGCCGGATTTGAGTGCCGTGGCTGGGTTGTGGTGTCGAGTGAATTTACGCCGCGGGAGACGATGAAGCAGCTGATTTTGGAGCTGCCTGGGTCGGACAGACGGAAGGTGCGGGAGGTGGAGGAATCGAGCGAGGACGAGCTGTACGTTCAGCGGAAGCTGCGGGAAATGCTCCGGGAGCAGCTGCAGGGGAAGGATTACTTGATTGTTCTTGATGATGTGTGGGAGAAGGAGCATTGGGAATACTTGAAGAGTGCTTTCCCCAATCAAAAAGGTATGCAGTTAGATTATTGATTGCTAGAAATGATCATGAAATTATGTGGTTTTTAAATATTGTTGTTATACATCCAGTAATATATAATGTTGGATGAATCAATGAATGGCAAATTGCCGGAAAAATCATGAAATTTGGTCGGTTCGTCCCGCATCTTTAAAAATCAGCTCGATAAACCATGGACTTGGTGATATGGTATACAATATGTGTATCGCTGGTTAGTTAAACAATGTTGTTTGTTTATATAGAATACATCGTCGTATTGTTCAAGTTGCGAAACGACCAAAATTTGACCAAACTTCATAGTTTTGCCAACAATTTTTTCCCGTTTAAGAATGTGGCCATGTGAGATATGCATAGTTACATTGATTATTACTAATTGCTAGAAATGAGAATGAAATTGCTCTGTTTTTTTGAAGTAGTTCTTGTACTGACAGATAATCGTAGCAGATTGCTGCTTACAACTCGAAACAAGGTTATTGGGAAGTACTGCCAATATGTGCACAAGATGAAGGCTTTGGACTTGGAGAAGAGCTGGGAATTATTACTGAAAAGGGCATTCATTGGAAGCAAAAATAAAGAATGTATGAAGGAATTAGACAGCATAGGGGCACAAATCTTGGAAAAATGCCATGGTCTACCCTTAGCTATTAGTGTTGTAGGAGGCTTACTCATGCAAACACAAACCAAGAATGGATGGGAGCAAGTTTATAACCAGTTAAACTCTTATTTAGGAACATATGAAAGTAATGTATCAGCAATTTTGGAGTTGAGTTATCAGAATCTGTCTCCACAGTTGAAATCATGCTTCTTGTGCCTTGCGTTTTTCAAGGAAGACTCGACTATTCGGGCGAAAAGGCTGTTGAATGTATGGGTCGGGCAAGGCTTGATCCAGCAAGAAGGAAGCAGAACAGTTGATGAGATAGCAAGAGGCTACTTAAACGAGCTGATAAATCGAAACATGGTTCAGGTCGAGGATGTAGTAATCGGAGATCGAGTACGAAACTGTCGCCTCCACGATCTGATTCGCGAGGTTTGTTTAGAAAAGCTAAGGAGGAAATAGGTTTGGAGATTGTGAAGGGGCAGGACGTGATCTCCTGCTCGTATAAGCCTCGTCACCGTGTTGTCTATGGGAAGAATCTCAACACTTCCTCGCCGAGTCATAATAAGTATCTTCGCTCTCTTTTCGTACTCAATGTCAATAGTGATGGCAATGCTTACATGACTACTCCATCTCATTACTGGAAGAGCTTCAAACTCCTTAAAATGCTGGACCTCGATGGTTTCGCGTTTCAAAAGCTGCCTCGCTCGGTTCAGTTGCTGACTGGATTGAAGTGTTTGAGGATTCACAAGTCTCACAATATCTTCCGTGACGTCTTGGAGCTCCCAACTTGGCTGGAGAACCTTAAAAACCTCGAGATCCTCTGTGTGGAGGATCAGTACGTGAAGTTCCCGAAGGATGCACTGAGAATGGAAAAACTGCGCCACTTCCACGTGCACAGCGTGTATGGAAGAGCCATGAAGGTAGAGAACTGGAAGAGTATTGAGAGTCTGAAACTGATCCGGCTCGAGGATTGGCTCGGATGCAGCTCGGGACTAACGGGCCGTTGTCATGTTCGGAAACTAGGCATACATATGATTGAAACAGAAAAACAAAATGAGCTAAGGAGATCATTAGAACAGATGGAGAATCTTGTGGAACTACACCTAGAATTCAATCCGACATCGTTGATGAGTCCGAAAATCATCCCCCGCCTCACCGGTCTGACTAAGCTTAAACTGGATGGTGGGATGCTCGAATGCTCTTCCGCGAGTGAGTTCCCTCCGAATCTTTCTCGCCTCACGTTGGAGTACGTGAGGCTGGTTGAAGATCCGATGCCGGAGTTGGGGAAGCTTCCGAAGCTGCAGTACTTAAAGTTATATAGACGGCGTATTTCTAACGAGGAGTGGAGGATGAGAGTGTTGCGCGAGGGGTTCCCCTGCCTGGAAGCGCTCTCGCTCGAAAACTTGAATCGACTGAGAGGTATCGACGTGGAAGAAGGTGGAATGCCGCGCCTTAGACAACTCCGGATCAGTAAATGTCCCAATCTGGAGATTGAGAATCTTCCCCAGCACATCAAATGTGCTGTAGCAACAGCCTGAGTACAAGTGCTTAGATTTAGCTCTTGGATCTTTGCAAGGTTTGATATATCTAAAATGTGTATGTTTAGTAGTGGAAGGTTTACCAATTTATGGTATTAAAACATGAATACTAAGCTATTTTGGACTGGAAGAGAGTACTTGGAATTTGGAATGATATACATAATCATCAAATATCAACTGATTGAAAGGGTAGTTTATTTAGTTTAAATGGACTATTATGGCCTCAACTCTCAACCCAAACTCCTATTCATGGGACCTTATTCTTTACCAAAGAAACAAAATTCATAAGACCACAATGCATAACCTGTTTGATTAACTATTTTCAACTCTCACTCTTTAATTTTTGTTCATTTTTATTTTATTTTATATATTTAATTCATACACTCCCTCCGTCCTAACTTAATTGTCACACTTCATTTTTACCATAAATGGTAAGTAGGTTCCACTTTCGACTAACTCACTTCACTCACATTTTATTATAAAACCAATATAAAAAAGTGATTCCCACATTCCATTAACTTTTCCAACCAACTTTTCTTTACATTTCTTAAAACTCGTGTCCACTCCAAGAGTGACAATTCAGTTAGGACGGAGAAAGTATTTTTTGTTTAATTGAAAAACAAAATTAATATTACAATTAAATTCATACTGTAATAAAAATTAAATATATAATTTATTTAACATATATAATTAACACTGTAAAAAAATGGAAAAGGACATTTTTAAACAATTTTTTAAAATCCAAATCCGTAAAAAATGAAATATTTTGAGGAAGTGTCAAATTCAGGCCCAATAAGAGAAGCGTCATATCCTTGCAAATTAGCAAAACGCGATTTCTCATGATCGAAATTCGAAACACGAAGCGATTTCGCACAGTTTGACAAGTTCACCTCCGCTATGAACCGAGCACCTCCGCCGCCGCATACCTCCGCCACTTTCCATCCGCCCCATCATCCAAATCCACCGCCGTCCGTCACCACTGCTCTCTCCGACCTCAAATCTCTTCTTCACCTCTCCTCCACCGCCCTCCATTCTCTCCCACCTCCAATCGCCGACGCCTCCACCGCCGCCAATACCTTCGTCCCCTGCCCTTTCAACCCTAACCACCGTCTCCCTCCTTCAATCCTCTTCTCTCACTACCTCAATTGCCCTTCCCCTCTCTCTCTACCTCACAATTTCCACTATCCCCTCACCCTCAGCTCCTCTTCCTCATCCACCGCCGCCGCCTTACCCACCATCCCAGCCGATTCGTCCGATCTCACCGTCTCTCTCGACAGCTACATCGCCTATAATGCCCCCGCCAACAGTTTTTTTTACCACAATTGCCCCGGCCCTGTCACCCCCGCTGCTCCACCGCCTCCATCCCTCAATTTGCCTAGGGTTTTATACACCGAGTGCGCCGATTTCAATGACAAATCTCCAGCGGTAGCTGCCTCGCTTGATTTTATTAGGTTTCTGCCGTCTGAGATTTGGGCAATTCGAAATGAAATTGAATCGTGGGGCGGTGGTTTCCCCTCAGCGTACTCATCACGAATTTTGCGTGCGATACTTAGGTTTAGAGACTGTAAATTGTTGCATTTGTATGATTGGATCATTGCGAATTCGCCTAGATATGTTATGATTATTGATTGTGCCTTGAGAGATCATGTGGCTGTGTTGGTTAAGCTTTCTCTGAAGGTGATTGTTACAGAGGCTCTTGAGCTGGCAGGATTTATGTATAGCGATGGAGAGATGAAGGGGATTGAGAGAGCTCTGAGTGGGAATCAGAGTTTTGAATGCCCGGTTTTAGTAAGAGTGATGGCGTGGCTTGCATTGCAGTTGAGTGTATTGTACGGTGAAGTTAATGGGAAGTATTTTGCTGTTGAGTTGTTGAAAGAATGCGTGCGGAACTCTGCATCGGATGCATCGCTGTTTCCTTTGGAGGGAAAGGATGATGAACCTAGCGAGGAGGGAAATGATGGCGGATGTGTAGGAAAGGAGGTACAAAATGCTGGATCAATTGATGAAACAGTTGGAAGCAGTGTGATTTTCGTTTCTCAAGTGGCTGCCGCTGTGGCAGCATTATATGAACGCACTTTCATTGAAGATAAGATCAAAGCATTGCGTAATGATAGGCCAGCCTCTACGTACCAACGGTATATTTTGGTATTTTGGTTGTTTCTGCTTTAAGTTTGTATCCTGTCTTGCTTTAAATCTTTTTTAGTATATATAGATTGATTTTGTGTTCTACTGTGCTTGTTCATTTTGTTAAACTGGAGAAGAAAATCATCGTGGAAAGCTATAGGTCGAACTACAGAAAGTGAACTTTAGAATATTAGCTCTGGAGTTAAAGAATCATGAAGTAATTAGTGATATGCTTGATGATTAGCTTCATGATTTCACCTTGATTTTTCTGTAATTTCTTGGTCTTTATCTCAAGCTCGAGGTTGAGGCTCCTTTCTGTTGGTAATTTTCTTGCAGTAATGTGGAACATGCTCATGTGTCCATGATAGCTGATGAGGAACGACAGAAACGTCCAGATTATAGACCCGTAATCGAATATGATGGTTTTCTGCGGCATAGGTCAAACAATCAGGTAAATTCTTCATAACAGACCCGATTTCTATCTTCGAGCTATCATTTCTCTGGAATGCCTTGTCACTTTTAAGCGCATATAGTTAATGTCTTTTGAATATCTACAGCTTTGCTTTAAAATAGTCCCGTTTAAATCGCTTCTTTGAAATAATGGTTCAGCTAGGATGAATGAGTTGGTCCATATCCTGTTTGACTTTAGGTTGTTCAAAAGTTTATAGTTCATTTACTACACTGGCAAATTTTGCCTTTGAAAGTTGAAACTGCCCCATACAGAGGAACTGGCATTTCATTATTTAGAGGATAAGTTGTAATGATATAAGTGTAATAGCATTTCTTTGTGTTGATTCTTTTTCCTGATATAATATTTATTTTTGTGATCATGTAGGATGCCAACAGAGTAAAGACAAAAGAGGAATTATTAGCTGAGGAAAGAGACTACAAAAGGCGGCGAATGTCATATCGTGGCAAGAAACTTAAGCGTAATGCTGTGGAGGTAAGAACTTTTGTTTTTCTTTTGAAACCTTGTATGCCATCTATGTTTAAATTGGTTGGAAATCGTCATATTTAATTTATCTTTTCTCCTTGTAATGTCTTGAAGGTAACGAGGGGTATTATTGAAGAATATATGGAGGAATTCAGGCTATCTGAAGGGATCAGTAGCTTGTCAAATGCTGTGGATGAGAATGAAGCTTTGGGTTCTGAAAATATGGATGGACATGCAAGAGCAGCTGATTATTTTGCATTAATGGGAAACTCTGAAGTTCCTGAAGATGATAGGGGCCAATCAGTTGAAAACAGGGAAGATGTACACTCTCGTCATTATGCAAGAGATTTCAAGGATGACAACCAGCAGAGAAGACAGGATTCAAGTTGGGATGATAGGTGTCAATTTCACAATAGAAGCAATAAGGGTAATTGGTATGACAGAGATGAGTCTGCAACACGTGATGGAAGACGAATTGACAGTCACTCAAGAGTGCTGAAGAATGGTGGAGAAAAGTCAGACTTTGCTGAAGATGATTTGCGAAGATCACACCAAAGACGAAGTGAGTCACATGACAAAAAGTATTATAAAAGCACTAGAGATGAGCATGAGCAGGAAACTCATAAAAGAAGAAGACATGAACATGACAGAAGTAGTCGTAAGAGAGAGAGAACCAAAGACTATTTGGAGTATGAAGATCGAGATAGAAGCAAAAGAGACAGGGCTTCTGGAGAGAGATATGAAGACGAGAGAGGACATGCGGATAGAAAGAAAAGCAAATCAAACCGGAGTAGTGGCTCTCGGCATGAGTTTGATGACAGATATGATCCTTCAGTCTCTCATGATATGTAAGAGGAAAAGATCACTGATCAACGGACTTGCTTACTGGTTATTGGCATGCACCTCTGTAAGGATATGTGATATCCACATGCGAACTATCTTACCTAAACATGGGACAAGTGTTATCAAAGTTTGGGTAAGTTTCCCTAACATCAGATTTTCTAAATTCTTCTAATTGTGGGTTGATAGTAAGTCTGGTTCTTGCTTTTGTTTGATCACCAAATTTGGCAGCAAGCAGCATGCTGGTGTTTCGAATTTATCCATCACCTGTATCCTCCTCTGTATCCTTGACAATTCCTCATTCTGTTGGTTTTATAGCTGTGTTTTCCTCTCTGTTTACACAGTATACTTTTTCATTATTAAACTTGTCTGTTGATGCTATTTTAACTGACTCGTTTGAGCATCAAGTTTTTGGCGCCAAAAAACTATGAGATTGACCAGGTAATAAGCCAATTCAGTTTGTTGTGTTACTTCTATTTGTTACTTGTAAATATTTCTCTTCACACTGACCTATACATTTCACGGACTATGCTCGATCACGTCTTAGTTGTCCAAAATTGACAGTTAGTCCATCCAGATAAACACTACCTGTTGGCTTTAGTTCCACCATGTTGTGAATTCTTGAAGTGCCTAATTTTTGTGCTCCAAATTTTAAATTCAGTGCGTGGGATAGCATGCAATTTAGGATTCGATATTATCGTCTGAAGTTATACTATTTCTTAGTATACCAAGACTAGAAACTGCTGAATTTACTTGTTCACATACCTATCTACTCCCTATTCTTCTTTTAAGCCTTGTAATTCTTCTGTTGAGATTGTGATATTTAGATTTCGTCTATGGAATGTTGTGTTTTCTTCTTCTGCTGCTACTTCTATATCTCTGCTCATGATTTACACTCTTCTTGCCAGCATGGAAGTTCGATAAAGTTGAACGGAGTCGATTTTTATGAAGATTTTCACCTCAGGTGATGTTTACTCCTACTATTCAAGGCTAGGCTAAATAGGTTGTAAACTGTTGTTTACTAAGATGGATTAGAAATAATAAAATACTATTCTACATCCCATGATTAGTTCTACTATTGAGACAAACTTGTTTTATTCATATCCTACTGAGAATTGCAGAAATTTTTGTTATTAAGATAAACACTAACTGTGGATAGCTCAAATTTCTCTTACCAGTTTGCGGTGTTAGTAGTTGAGTGATATATGGGTCAGGTGGTTGGTGAGAGGGATAGAGATTATTAATTTCAGGCCCAACATGATTAATAAAATATCCAGCCCAATATTCATACTGGGCTGCAAAATGTTAGCCACAATTACTTTCTGAAGATGATCATCAGCCCATATATTTAATGTACTCATATAATTACATAAAAGTTTATATTTAATCACTATTATCATTATTTGTGTATGACACAGAATCATATTGTCATGGTATGTTTTGATTTGGAATATTGGCTCTCTTATGGTTGATTTTATCAAGTATTAACTCTTTCTAATTATGGTTTCATTTTCTGGTTTGACATATACGTCCATGATGCAAATTAGGATTTTGTAATCTAAATTCAGGTTGATTATAATTTTCCAATAAATATAGCATGAAACTCATAGGCCCATTCAAGCATGTTCACATTGAAATTTAGGCCCAATAAGATAAAATATGATCATTACCAAATCGAAATTTTGAACACACAGCGATTTCACACTAGTTTCATTTCTCAGTCACCTCCGCCGCCAGCCACAGCCACTTTAAACTGGCATGACCGGCATGGATTTCCCAATAGAACAGGCAATAGAAACATCTTATTACCATGTTCATTATTATTTCATTAGTGAATTAATTGTTTTTTTAATAGACTAAATATAGAACAGGTGAATGTCAGCATAGCTGTTGCAAGGATCGAACAGGTCAATGTCAACCATCCATCACTAGAATAAATAATAATGAACATTGTAATCAGATGTTTCTAATTACCTTGGAATAATATCTGAGTATTAAACTACAAATATGGTCCAGCAAGCTACCTATTAGATTAGTACTGTACAATTTTTAGTCATCCGTGACGGAGTCAGCTCGACGGCCCAACTGCTATACATTTATTTTAAAAAGTTCTAATATAATTTAACTTATTGCTATTTTGATAAAAAGTAATTCTATTTTTTATTTTATTCTCTTTTCATCTCTCTTACTTTATTCACCATCTATTTAACACACTTTTCTTAAACTCTGTATCGAAAAAAATATCTCAATTAATAAAGAACGAAGGGAGTAATAGATATAAATGATAAAATATACCAAAAAAATTGAAGATAACAGCCAATTAAATCACAAAATTTGGTCAAAATGAAATATCAAATCAGTTTTTCTCAATTGACCCATCTTTATTTAATTCGATATTTTTTATATACTCAAAAGAACATTATTTCATTAAAACAAAAAAAATAAGTATTTAATAAAAATAAATAAAAAATACTTATATTAATGATATGTTGTTTTAAGCATCATTAATTCACGTCGTTTCGTAAATGAAACTGTGATTTACTGTAATATTTTTCTTCTGAATCTTATGGCACTAGCCATAGTTTGACAAACATTTAATTTAAATGGTTATTATTGAAAAATATGAAGTTTTATAGGATACATTACACTAGTATTAAATTATTACTAAATAATTTATAAAAAATCAAACATGTAACGGGTGTATAGGTATAAACAAAATCAAGTTGTTACCACTGCATTGACTTTTGACAATTAATGTGCTTGCTGCTGCACACTTTCGGAGAAACTAAATCCAAGCGATAGGCATAATCTCATATATTCGATCGATATGGCAGAATCGGCAGTCTCATCGGCGGTGGAGCTGCTGGGCAACCTGCTGATCGATGAGGTGAAATCCCTGCGAGGAGTCAAGGGAAAGGTGCGGCTGCTCAAAGATGAGTTGAAATCGATGCAATCTTTTCTAAAAGACGCAGACAGAAAGCAAGCTAAAGACGAAAGAGTGCGCAACTGGGTAAGGGAGCTCAGAGAAATTGCTTTTGATGCTGAAGATACCATCGAATTGTTCGCCGTCAATATTGAGAACACCACCAACACTGGTTTTCTCAAAAGCTTCACCGGCTTTCCAAAGCGTTTTTACCACGTCGACAGAATCGGAGGCAAGATCAAGTCCATCCGAGATAGGCTTGAGGCGATTGACAAAAGCCGCGAGAGGTACGGGATACAGATTGCAGAAGAGGCGGAGAAGGAGATGTCGCAAGTCGAATTGCGTCGGCAGTTGTGTCCTTGGCAGAAAGACGAGCACCTGGTGGGCATGCAAGATGCTGTGGAGAAGGTGCTGCGAGAGGCGGTTTTGGATGAGGAGAAGAGAGGGCTTTTGGTTGTGGAAATACAAGGCATGGGCGGGATCGGGAAATCCACACTTGCGCGGGAGATATACAACCACCCCGACGTCGTTGATGGTCCATTCGATCGGCGTGGATGGGTTGTGGTGTCGAGTGAATTCACGCCGCAAGAGAAGATCAAGCAGCTAATCTACCAGGTGTCCTCGGAGGAGAAGAAAAGTCAACTGCTTGAAGAAATCCAGAAATTGGAGCAGTCGACGAAGGACAAGCTATTTCAGCTACAAGAGCTTCGAAAAATGCTTCATACAGAATTGAAGGGAAAAACATATGTCATAGTTCTGGATGATGTGTGGGAGCAGGATCACTGGGAATATTTCGAAAGTGCTTTCCCTCAAGGTACCTTTTCTCTGTTTTTAAGTTTAGTTTTGAAGTTCAAGATTTGTCAACAAGATTCTTAAATATATACTTCTCCGTATTAAAAAAAATTAGAAACATTTGAAATAACACAAATTTAATGCATAATTAGTTAAAAAAGATGAAAAAAAGAGTAAAATAAAAGATAGGAAGTGAAAAAGTAGTGAAATAGAGTTACTAGATTGCGGGATCATGTCTATGTCATAAAATAGAAAGATTCTAAAATTTTTATTGTTAAGAAACAAGATCCCATTTTTGTAAGATTTTATAGGTAGAGTTTGTTAAATTTTAAAGTCTATGTTTAATAATTATATACTTTGAAAAATTAATTAATGGCTAACATTTTATTAAGTTTTCTTGTTCAAGGTGTAACTTTGCAACATTTACACAAATATTCTTGAAGCTGCATATTTTTAGCGTGAACTTCAATCTAAGTTGAAATTATCATAAGATACTCCCTCCGTATGATTAAATGTCTTATATATGACCGCCACGAATTTTAAGTAATTGTTTAACTTAATAAATTAAAGTGAGTAGAAAAAATTAGTGAAATATGGAGTTACTTTTATATATTGATTTTATAATAAAATATGAGTGGAATAAGTTATTGGCGAATAAACGAAAAATGAAAAATATAAGACATTTAATGCAAATGAGGGAGTATAATTCTAGCGCGGTAAAAAGTATGAGTATATAAATACTTTTCCTTTACTTGAAAAGAGACAAAGACTTAAAACTAAAAAAAGGTCATATTTGCATTTAAACTTAGATTATCATATACTTATATGTAATAGACAGAGAAATAAAGATCAAATAAATTTTACTCCACGTCCCCAAGTTATTCGAACCACTCCACATATAGAAATCCATGAGTTTTATTCTAAAATTAATTGGTGATAAAAGAAGAGATTCATGAGACACCTATAAGTCTTAGTGATTTCAGTTCTCTATGAACACCAATGTAGGATAGTTATATTTGTACGCAGAGGTGGAACTATGGTGGGGCCAGGAGGGCCCTTGGGCCCTTACCCATTAGCGTAATACCTATATATATTATATGTATGCAGTTTTAAACATGATATAAGCTAGAGTAGTTGGTCCGAATTTCAGCCTCATGACCGGGAGGTTGTGTGGTTGATTCCCTCCTGCGCCATTTTTATTATTTAGGAATTTGTTCTTTCTATTATGGGTTCATTTTTGTTTTTATAAATTCATATTCTATTAGATTTGTAATACTAGTATTATTGTTTTAGGAATTTGTTCTTTCTATTATGGATTCATTTTTGTTATTAAATTCATATTTTATTAGACTTATAATATTAGTAAAATTGTTTTTAAAGCTATGCTTGCAGTTCATTTGCTTTATTTTTTCTTTTCTAATTAGTACCTTTTTGTTGATTTTTTCGCATTCATTTATATTTCATGGATTTGCTATGCTTGCCGTTCATATGCTTTAACTTTTCTTTTCTAATTAGTACCTTCCTGTTGATTTTGTCACATTCATTTATATTTCATGGATTTTCTCACGTCAGAAACTTCCATTAATGTTTTTTACAAGTAATTTTGTATAAATCATTTTATCAAAAGAATGATTTTTATAGTTTAAGAATAAAAAATAGTTCTTCTATTGCATAAATATTTTAAAATATTATATGATTAGTAAAATCAAATTTAATGTGATGCCCTTTATTATAAAATATTTGGAATAGAAAATAACACTTTGATGTAATAAATATATGTTATTATTAGTAAAATTGGTGCTATACTCTAAAACTTTTAATCACTAATTACTTTTCTCGTCCTTCATTTTTCACGCATGGCTTTTTATATTGCTCACATTCGAGTTATTTTCGTGTCGTTTGTATTGAACACACTCAATAAACTTTTAGTGGTAGTTTGGGCCCCCACCATTAAATTTCTGGCTCCGCCACTATTTGTACGTATATTTAGTTCCAATTGTCAATACCCTTCCTTAAACCATTCAAGGTGAATCTTAGGGGTTGGACTTTTTTTTAATCCTAGTTCCTGTCCTTTCAGATAAAACAAGTAGATTAATTCTTACAACCCGCAACAAGATTATTATTGCAAAGCTTGATCAATATGTGCTTCAGAAGAGTCTTCTAGACCCCGAGAAAAGTTGGGAATTATTCTTGAAGAAGGCATTCATTAAGAACACCAATGGCACATGTCCAGAAGAATTAGAGAGTATAGGCAGACAAATCTTAAAAAAATGTGGTGGTTTGCCATTAGCAATTAGTGTGGTTGGAGGCTTACTTGTGGATACACAAGACAAGAGTGGATGGCAACAAGTTCTCAGTCATATAGACTCTTATTCCAATATCCCCGAAAACAACGTACCAAATATTTTGAATATTTTGGAGTTGAGTTACCAGAATTTGTCCCTCCAATTGAAATCATGCTTCTTATGTCTAGCCGTTTTCAAGGAAGACTCTATTATTCCTGTGAAATGGCTAGCAAGCATATGGAATGCACATGGCTTGATGCAAGAGAAAGGAGACAGAATTATTGAGGATATTGGAAGAGATTATTTAAATGAGTTGATTAATCGAAGTATGCTTCAAATTCATGATCTAACCATTGATGGTCAAGTCAAAAGTTTTCGTCTGCATGATCTTATTCGTGATGTATGCATAAGCAAAGCAAAGGAGGAAATGGGTGTGAAGATTGTAAAGGGAGAGGAGGATGATAGAGGGTGTTCATCTGAATCCTTGTATAAACCTCGTCATCATGTTATCTGCAGCAAATCTTTTGTAAGTTTCTCTTCGAATCAGAATAAGTATCTTCGCTCCGTTTTCCACTTTAATTTAAGGTATTTTAGCATAGAGATTTCATCTCGTTACTGGAAGAACTTTCAACTCCTTAAGATACTCTATCTTGATGGTTTTTGGTTTAAGAAATTTCCCAACTCTTTTTGGTGCTTGGTCGGATTGAAGTACTTGAGAATAAATACACATCGGCATGGGATTCATTTGAAACTCCCAAGTTGGCTTAGTGACTTTAAAAAACTCGAGTTTCTTTACGTGGAATTTGTGGAGTTTCCAGATGTTGATCTGAGAATGGAAAGCTTGCGTGACTTCGGCACAAGTAAAATATTGGGCAGGGCCATGACAGTCTCGAAGTGGAAAAGTATAGAGAGTTTGAAGGGTATCAGGCTAAAGGATTTGGTGGAGATGAGCTCGGGACTAATGCCTAATTCTCAACTTCGTAAGTTGAAGATAGATGTAGATGATGATGATGGTGATCTGGTAACCAGGGGAAGAGCGTCCCTACAAAAGATGACGAATCTTGTGGTACTACACCTTCACTTAAATGATCTGCTCTATGGGCCATATGCATTGCTAGAATTAGTTCCTGATCTCGAGAATCTCACATCACTTAAACTTAAAGCGGATTTTCTCCCTTTCACATGTCCAGCTGCGACTGGGTTCCCTCCCAATCTCTCTCATCTAACATTGGCCAACGTATCATATCTTTCGATGAAAGAGTTGGGTAAGCTACCAAAGCTACAGTATCTCACCTTAAAGAATTCTTGTGTTACTAGGATGAAGATATTGCATGACGGGTTCCCCTGCCTCAAGGCCTTCTCCGTCAAAAGAATATATGGTTTGACAGATATTGACATAGAAGAAGGTGGAATGCCATGCCTCGAACAACTTCATATCCTTGGTTGCCCAAGTCTGAATACTGGGAATCTGCCCAAACACGCTATCATATCAGTAGCATAACCTTAAGGTGTTGACACTACTTAATTAATTAGGTTTATTACTCCTTCGTATACGTATGTCTATAAACTTGGCCTCATTTCAGGTTTTGATAGAGAAACAAAGTGGAGCTGGAGCGATGAGTTCGACAAGAAGAAGACACCACGCGACTCAAGGCCAAGACTATGGGTTCATGTCGTCTTATGTTTTATTATATACTCCTATTTTTATAGTGGTGAATTCATATCTAATGCTTTCTATTTTAGGGATTGAGATGGATCTTTGTGTGTAATCCATTAGGCCATCATGTTGATTGCTATTTTTCTGTAACTGGTTTGTTAGGATTTCTATTAAAAAGAATCAACAGAAAAAAAAAATGCTAATCATTAGCATTTTTTTTTGTTGATTCTTTTTACTGATAACATTATTTATTTCTATATACTAGCAAAGTAAAGATAAAAGAGGATTTATTAGCTGAAAAAAGGGACCACAAAAGGCGGCCAATGTCATACTGTGGCAAGAACTGAATCGTAATGCTGTGGAGGTAAGAACTTTTTTGTTTTCTTTTGAAACCTTTGTATGTCATCAATGTTTAAATTACTGAAACAACTCTGTGATTTTTCTATTCACTCTCGACCTATATGTTCCACGGACTCCTTTGTCCACAATCACTAGACCTTTATAAAAGCAGTTACTAACATGATCATTACATGCACTTCGCATATAAATTTATCTCTGCAACTATATATATACTATAGCTTTTGTAGGGACGCTCTTCCCCTTCTCACCGGATCATCATCGACATAATCTATGTGAAACTTAGAAAAAACGATTCAATTTTAAGTGATGTAAGACTCATGATTGAGAATTAATTTTGACAATGTATCTAGTTCTAAGTTTCACAAGATTGGTCATCTTTTGCAGGGACGCTCTTCCCCTTCTCACCGGATCATCATCGACATAATCTACATTTATGCGCAGTTCACGACGATGATAATTGCACATTAGGCCTGAACTCACTTCTAGAAAATTATCCAATAGCCTGATACCCTTCAAATTCTCAATACTTTTCTAGCTCTTTACTTTCCTGGCTCTGACCAATACACGATCGTGCTGAGCCTTCCATTTTCAGTGCAACACTTGAGAACTTTATACTTGAGTTTCTTTACGTGGAATGTGTAGCGTTCTCAGGTGTTGCACTAAAAATGGAAAGCTTGCATGACTTCGGCACATATTGTGTATACGGCGCAGCCAGCCATGAATGTTGAGAAGTGGAATAGTATATAGAGTTTAAAGCTAAAATAATATAAAAAGAGAAATTAAAGATTGGCATAAGTAGGAGAGAATCTAAGATATAAAAAATTGCATTGATTTTTACCATAGATCTAAAAAAAATCAACTATAATAGGACAACTGAAAATCGAATACAGCTCAGAACTCGCAACAAAATAACTCTATGAAAGAGGATAAGTATGATGAAGTTACTTTATTAGCACTTCAGTTTTGGTTCAAAATTATTCATTGATATGAAATGATAGCTGAGCCCACAATATTCATATTGGGCCTCAAAACGTTAGCTATAATAAATTTTTATAAAGTGAATATTAGCACATACTCCCTCCGTCCCAGATAATTCGACCCAATATTCCATTTCGGGTCGTCCCATATAATTTGTCCCACTTCACTTTTACCATTTTTGGTAGTGGACCCCATATTCCACTAACTCATTCCTACTCACATTTTATTATAAAACTAATACTTTAAAAGTAGGACCCACATCTGATACGAGTAGTGCCCCGATAACAGAGACAGACACGTCCGTGAGGCAGGATAACAGTGACAACGTCTTGGCGAGGTCAGAAGAGAATGTTGCGGGAATGCGAAGGAAGAAGGGAAAAAAGGGTCAGGCCCAAGTGGAACCGAGGGAAGATGGAAGACCGAAGCGGCAACAGAAGAAGCCGGTGATGTTTGGAGACTTTGTGTCTCGTTAGTTTAGTACTTTTATTATTTTAATTGGTGTCCTGTTAGTTTAGCATTTGGATTATTTTTATGGGCTTTATGTTTTGGACTTATTTAATTCCATTTGAGTCGAGCGTAATTATAAGCTCCGTGCCGGGTTTTCTTGTTGGTTCTTTCCCGGTATGATCGAGTCGAACCAAACCTAGGGTCCTTAGATATATAAATAGGGATTCTGTGAGTTGATGAAATCAATCAATATATCAGAAATTTCCTAATTCCCTTGCATTACTTTTTCTCAAAGTTACCTTCTCCACGGCCAAAACCTTATTGGCG
The DNA here is from genome assembly GCF_029641045.1 of Salvia hispanica. NCBI lineage: Eukaryota > Viridiplantae > Streptophyta > Magnoliopsida > Lamiales > Lamiaceae > Salvia > Salvia hispanica. Next base: position 1,672,793 of record NC_142694.1, read on the forward strand.
TGGGAAATCCGGTTGCTCGACGGAGATTCATCTCTGCGAACGGACCTTTATCCGGCGAATCTCTCGCCCCTGTTTCAGTTGCGAATTCCTTCGTAACATTTTGGTGCTTTCATTCGGTTCTCATGACGATTGAAGGTTCTTCGGTTCGAACCAACGCAGAATCCATGGTCACGACTACACCAGCGGTTCCCATCGATCCGACTGTCGCGATCGATCGATTCACGTCTCAACTGGAGAGACTATCGGCGACTGTGGGTCGCTTGGAGTCCAGAATGGACATGAACGACCGGCGGAGTGGAGATATTCCGACAATGACCCGCCCTATTCCAGCGCCTCCGTTCTCAACCCAACCGTTGAGTTCGCTGTCATCCATCCTAACAACACCACTACAATCGACCCCTATTTGGACTCCTCCGGCATCTTGGTCGACCATTCCGCATACCATAGGTGGCAACCACACGATTCCTGGGTCATTGGTTAAATCGGGAGCCCACTACTTATCCCTGCCCCAAACCCTAGGGGGAATGTCTGCCCAACCAGTGCTGTCAACGGTGACTACTTCATATGGCTTACCACCGTTTAGCCTAAGTTCGGGATCCAGTCTGCCGGTGTCTGCTGTGCAGCCTCAACCACAACTCTCACAACCGTGGCAGCCCGATTACTCAGGTTTTGGTATTTCTAGCCACACAAGCATCCAACGCCCTCATCTTATAAGCCAGTCCTCTTGCTGGAGCGCCCCATCGAGCCGGCAACAATCAGCTTTTGGTACACAGATCGGTGACCAGAAGCCTAACAAACTCAAGATGGAGGCCCCTCGTTTCGACGGTACGGAGGTAAACAATTGGATTCGGAGTGTACAATACTATTTTGATCATGTGGGGACTCCGGAAGATCAGCGGTTGCATTATGTCATCATGCTCTTTGAGCCTAACGTGGCAGATTGGGTTTGGAGCTATGCGGCCAGCCATGAAAGTGCAACGTGGTTTGGATTTTTGGATGACGTGCGACATCGCTTTGACCCAAATTGCTACACGAGCCACGTCGGGCTCCTTAAAAAACTGACACAGACAGGTACGGTCTCTGATTACCAATTAGCTTTCGAGAAATTGCAAAACAGTGCTATTGGGGTTCCTGACCATGTTCTTTTGGATTTATATGTGGCGGGGCTGAGGCAACTGATACGCCCGGTTTTTGCACAGGCCATTATTTGGTCCGTTTTGTTATCAAAATCACTCTACATGTCCATTATTTGCATATTCTATACATTTTGGTATTTTGACGTGTTTTGTGAGAAATGTGCATATTTGAGCCGAAAAGGGGAGTAAAAACGCATAGTCTGGAAATCTGGAGTCAGACGGCGACCGCCGACCGCCGGCGCCCGGCGGTCAGAGCTATGTGGCGGCCCGCCTCGGAAATTTACGCTAGGAGAAGAGTCTCGCCCGGCGACCGCCGGAGGACATGTGTCGGTCCGCCACCAAAGGGTCAGAATCTCTGACTCCAACACGGCGACCGCCGGCCAAGGTGCGGCGGCCCGCCGGAGAAAGGCGGCGAATCCGACCAGCCCTAGATTTGCTCCAAGATTTACCAAATTTTGAAGATCTTTTCCTTCTATGATGATGAATAATCTTCCCCTATAAATAGGACCTCAAGCTTCATCAAAAGGGAGTTTTTCCACACAACGAGAACACATTCATAGAGATCAAAAGCTAGAGTACTTCAATTGTGCAAGGAGTTGAAGAAGGATTTCAAGAACATCAAGAACGACGAGGATTCAACCTACGGGTTTTATTTGCTTTAGTTTTATGTTCAAATTGCTTTCCCTTCAATCTATATTTTTAGTTTATTCAGTCATGTGTAACTAAACTCATAGGATTCTAGAGATGTGTTAGTAGCAACTTTGGTTATACAATTCCGTTTTCTATTTAATATCCGTTTTGTTTTTACTTTGTTTCTTCCCTAAGTTAATCATGATGCTTCATAGTTGAGTGACACAATTATGTATGATTCAATACAACTTGCTTCATAACTGTGACAGAGTTCTAGCGAGTTAGATCCACTTAGTAGACACTACAGTTAGCTTCCTTTAATACGGCACTGTTAATTGAGAGTGAGGACTTTTCAAGGGTCTTAGGAGCTTTTTGGAGTTACGTGTTAGGATTGACAACCCTAATGTTAGTAATCAACGTTTGTATCGCATGAGCATAAGCTAGGTGACTCGTCCTTTCAAAGTATTAACTGTGCTAGGATATTGTAGTTTGGAATTTGTATAACCATTAAAGCGAAAGCACATCCCTGGAATTCCCCTTCTCTCTATACTTTTCTCTCCGTGATTTGTTTGTTTTTAGTTGTTTACTGTTTTTAATATTTACTGTTTTCAAAAAGTTACAAAATATTCTTGTTTCTCCAGATAGTAATTGAGTTCTAGTAGAAGATAGACACTTTGTGTACATCTTCCCCGTGTTCGATACCCGGTACTAACCTTTTGCTATACTATACCTACTCTGTATACTTGCAGGTATTTATAGTGCAAATAAAAAGTGCATCAAGTTTTTGGCGCCGTTGCCGGGGAAGACAATTCACTTTGGAGTGATATCTTCAAACGGATAATTTTACTACTTTGGATTTTAATCGCTTTCATTTTATTTTTATTGCTTTCTGTTTTAATTTTTTTAGTTTAATTTGTTTTTGTTTTCGAGTCTTGCAGGTTTTGTATGCGAACGCTTTCTGGGAAGTACATCTTAGAGCCGCTTGATTTAGAGCTTGAAAGAACTCGTAGAATAATAAGAAGTGAAAAATGATCAGATAAAATGGGTGACCGAACAGATATTGAGAAGCTGCAGGAGATGGTGAAGTTGCTGATGGATGAGAGAGATGTGGAGAGAGCAGCCCGAGAAGCCATGGAAAAGAAGAACAGAGAAACATTACCTGTGATGAACATGTTCAATCATGGGAATATGATCACTTTTCCTAACGACCCTCGTATTGATGCTAACAATTTTGAGTTACGCATGCCCCTTATCCAAAGGGTCGAGCAAACTCCTTTTGCAGGTAGGGCGACTGAAGATGCTAACCGCCATCTCTCCAAATTCGTGGAAATCGCAAACACTCTGAAATTAAATGGTGTCGACGACGATGCCATACGGGTAAGACTTTTTCCATTCTCATTGATTGATTCTGCTAAAGAGTGGTTTGAGTGTATGCCACCAGAAAAGGTCTCCACATGGAAGGACATCGTAGCTACCTTCCTCGACAAATACTACCCGCCAGGCACTATTTTGAAGCTCAAGAGTGAGATCTTTCAGTTCACACAAGGCCATGACGAGCCCCTCTATGAGGCATTTGCTCGTTTCAAAGCTCTTCTTCGAAAGTGCCCAAACCATGGTTTTTCCATAGACCATCAGGTAGGAATCCTCTATAATGGATTTAACGAGAAGATATGTGCTATGCTTGATTCAGGGGCAAATGGAGGATTTCTAAGAAAGACAGGAGAGGATGCCATGGCGGTGATTGAGGAGATCGCCACCAACAGTCGGGGGTGGTCTAAGGAAAGGCATGCCACGAGAAGAGTAGCAGCCATAGAAGAGGCCGAAGAAAGTTCTTTTGCTAAGGAGTTAGCAGAACTTAGAGTCAGGATTGATCAAATGGACATCTCGAGGAAGGAAGATCCAATTCCGGCAACTTTCATAGTGGCAGTCAATGCACCCGAAACTGCCATATCAACTGTGGAAGAAATAAACTACGTGCAAGGAGGCGGTCCCAGAAACTACAATAACAATTATCGCCCTAATCAGGGGGGCGGTAATTTCAATAATTATAATGGGAACCGTCCGCACCCAAATCTTTCTTATTCTAACAATAATTACTTGCAACTCCCTGCAGGATTTAATGTTAGCAAAGGAGGAGTGGTTGAGCCGATGAAGAAGGAAGATAAGTATGAACAAGGAATCACGAAGATCTTGGAAGTAATTACGCAAGATAGGAAGATTAATGACACCAAGATCGGAGTGGTCGAAGCAAGGATAAACAACCTCGAGCAAGGAATGAACACAATCTCGGCAGCTGTAACCAATATTACCACTCAAATGGAGCAAATTCAGAAGAAGTTAGATGAGGATAGAGCAAAGGCAGCAGCAAGGGTGGATGATATTAACAAGAAATGGGTGGCAAAGCAGAAATCTGGCCACTGCCCATATGCCGGCGGACCGCCACTGAGACGGCAGAGTCAACCACGCAGGACTGCCCAGTCGCCGGCGGACCGCCGCACACCACGCAGCGGCCCGCCACTAACAAGGCAGAATCGTCCACTAAGCTGGAGCTTGTGCGGCACAACGGGATTGTACTCCCTTTTCAGCCAAAGAGGAAGTTCAAGCTTGACGAGCAGTTCAAGCATTTCCTTAACATGTTTTGCAAGGTCCATACTAACATTCCTCTTGTTGAATCGTTGCAGGAGATACCAAAGTATGCAAAGCTACTAAGGGAGGCGGTAATGAGGAAGAAAAAGCCGACTAAAGCCGACCTTAAGCTACCGCATCATTGCAGCGAGATCATCCAAAAAGAAAGAGCAGTGAAGCAAAGAGATCCGGGCCAGTTCATCATTAGATGCCGAATTGGAGAAGGGAAAGTTGACAAAGCACTGTGCGATTTAGGATCGTCCATCAATCTCATGCCACTGAAGTACTACGAAAAGCTCAACATTGGGCCACTCAAATCTTCAGACGTAACACTCAGGTTGGCAGATAACTCGTCTATCAAGACTGTAGGTATGATTGAGGATGTCCTAGTTAAGGTTGATGATTTTATTTTTCCCGCCGACTTTATTGTGCTTGACATGAAAGTAGACAAGAACGTCCCTCTAATCTTAGGGCGAGATTTTCTTGCCACTTGCAAAGCTTTGATTGATGTAGGTCGTGGCGAGATTACAATCAGTGATAATCATAGTCAATCCACCTATAAGATCGAGCGCGAGATGCTGAAATTTGAGGAGGCAAAGCGGGCAAAAATAGAACAACAGTGCAGAGCAGTCATGGCTACCGACTTGACCAAGCCCAAAGATCCCTTTGAAGCGGAGGATCCTTCTACCTCCACTATCTACATTGTCAAAGAGGTAAGACACTCTTCTAAAAAGGGTGATGCTAATTCTTCTACATCTACTCCACAGAAGAAGAAACAGAAGAGAAAGAAAACACCCAAAGAGGACCCCGAGATATACGTCATCAAAACCAAAGAGGGGAAGTACAAGTGGTGGAAGAAGCTAGGGACCAAGTTGCTCCCTATGCCAATTTTCAACACTCGAGTTATTGATCCGCCCAACTAGTGGGCCACTTCAAGTCGAGCTAACGACTTTAACAAAAGCGCTTATTGGGAGGCAACCCAATTTTCTTTTATTTTTTTTATCTTCTCGTTTTTTTTTTTTTTAATAATAATTTTTTTTTTTTTTTGATGGCGGTCGCCACACGTGTGTTAACATGTGCAGGAAGGATCGGGCTTAGGGCGGGCCAGAGTAACCGCTGCACGGGCCGCGGCGGCCCGCCAGGATTGCTGTTTACGAAGGCCCGTGTGGCGGCCCGCCACGAGAGACGCGGCGGTCGCCACACGCAATCCAGAGACGGGAGTGAGCCATAAAAGGTATGTTTTTCATTCCTTTTCCCATTCCTTCTCAAATTCTTCCCTTGCACACCACCCCCACTTATATAAATCACCAAATTCACACACCCACACTATCATTCTCTCAATTCTCTCCAAGTTTAGAGCTCTTCTTCTACAAATTCTCTCCACAAAAAGGTATGAATCCTAACTCAATTTCTGAGTTTTGCTTTACTTCTTCCATGGATTGTGCTTTATTTTGGGTGAATTGTTCGGTAGAATCTCTTAATTCATGATGGGGGATGACTATGTGTATGAATTTTTGAATTCTATGGTTTAAATTTTGCTTGATTGGTGATTATTAAGTTGTGAATTATGATTCTCTCTTGGTTTATAATGTTGGCATTGTGAGGCTATAATTACTTCCATGAATTGCAATATTTGTGATTTTGTAGAGATTGTTGGTTCTTATGGATATTTGGTTGATACGTCTCTGCATGGGGGATGAATTCACGTTGGGGGATGATTTTTTTTTTGTGTCCTAATTTTGTTGATTTTGCTTAACATGTTATTATGCTAGAAATTAGGATGCTATTGTACCCAAGCTTGCATATAAGTTCTTATCTCTTGATTTCTACTGGGTTGAATGCAAGTTTGAGGGAACTTTTGATCTCCTACTTGTTGGTACTCTTCTAAGAGTGTAATTTCTTTTGTAGGATAATGGGATCAAAAGGGAAACCAGAGAATGCGAAGAACTATGGCATTAGCCTTGCCACGGAAGAGCAAAAGGC